>NC_059076.1:83530978-83590978 GCF_020497125.1 Mauremys mutica | reverse complement strand
ATTTTAAGTTGCAGGACACAAATATCATGTAGTCCTTCATATTCATTGTTGGTCATTTAATTACAAGATGAGCACTGTGTAGTGGGATATCTATTGCCAGGGTATACATTTCTTGAGCCTGATTCTGCCATCTTTGATTTCAGTGGGGCTATTTGTGCAGTAAAGTACAATTCAATGTGAGCAAGAGTGGCAGAAATCTGGCCCAAAGGGCATAGAAGATTATTTCTGTCTTATAGAATGCTCGTTATATGGTAATTACAGGAAGCCATAATTGTGTAGGTTCCGGTTATTCTCTTCCAAGAAGTCCTGCTTAATGAATTACTACATATGGAAAGACTATTGACATGGTTTTGACTCTGTAATTTAAAAGGTCACTGCATATTATAATAATCATACAATTTGAAGTAGACTCTCCCCTAGCATACCATATAGCTCATGGTTTAATCTAACACCATAGATGGGGTAAATCATACACCTCTGGATCATGGGAGAAGGCTTTGAAATCAAAAAGGGGCAAATTCTTCACAGCCAAAGGATCCATGGGGAAAGCGAGCTCCAGTCCTGGGGCCTCTCCTCATTATGCTTCTTGATCCCTTCTGTGATCTGGCAACATTGTGATCATTCAGGAGCCATGTCACCAATGGCTCCCTTCTGGTGTCTGTGCTGTAACCCCATCTAAAATAGTGAGTATGGAAGGCATGGTTCGGTGCTTAATGCTGTGAGGAGTATTATCTTCCACAAGCTTTGCTGGTAATATTTATGCTCAGTTTGAAGGGGAGTAAGATTCACAGACTAGCATTTCCTGGCTCAGCCTCCCCTTCCAACCTAAAATCCAGCACAAGCTCACCGAATTCATACAGACAGAGGCTTCATGGGGCATAGATCATCCCTTTCCACTGCTTTCGGGTCCTTTCTGACTCCACCTGCTCATCTTTGTCCTTTCTCCTGGCACAGGGGAGGTGAGCATTTGGCCAAGTACAAAAGGACCGTATATATTCAGATGTACCAGCTTACAAGTGGGCAGAGCATCTAAAGATCTAGATACAACTCCTTGAAATACCCTACAGGAATAGTAAATACCGTTCATTGTAGGACATTCTTAATATTTTAATATTCCTTTTTGTTTTTGAAACGTGACAGGATTTAGCATTCTTTTCATTGTCACTGCTCCCTTAATGAAACAGTGTTATATAAATAATTGGAGAGGTTCCTACCTAAGAGAGGGACCCATCAATCTCCATATTTAAGAGGTCAGGCTTTCAGTGGATGAAAATTCCACTAGGCATTGACTCTGATTGATAGAGCAAGTGCATATAAAATAGTTCATGCCTCAACTCTGGATTCAGTCTTTGGAAGTCTTCAGCATACAGTGTTTTCAGTAAATACAGATCGGGGTAACCAACCTGTGGCTTCGGAGCCACATGCAGCTCTTCAGAAGTTACTATATGGCTTCTTGTATAGGCACCAACTCTGGGGCTGGAGCTACAGGCGTCAACTTTCCAATGTGCCGGTGGGTGCTCACTGCTCAACCCCTGGGTCTGCCATAGGCACTGCCCCAACTCCACCCCTTCCTGCCCCCTCCCCTGAGCCTGCCATGCCCTCGCTCCCCCCCCCCCCGGGCCTCCTGCATGCCACGAAACAACTAATCGGGAGGGAGGGGGAGGCTCTGGGAGCAGAGGGGAGATGCTGATGCGGGGGCTGCTGATGTATTACTGTGGCTCTTTGGAAATGTACATTGGTAAATTCTGGCTTCTTCTCAGGCTCAGGTTGGCCACCCCTGATATAGATCAAGTGGCCCAGTAACATGCCTGAAGATTCTTTTGTGCATGACCTTCTCTATTGTGAGGTAAGCACAGCACACCAAAATAGGTTTACATTTTCATTCTTTCCTTCCTCCAGATTAAGCACCTGATTCTGAGAGGTTCTGTTTATTATTAAATGTTTGTATTATGGTAGCATCCAGAGTTGTGCCCCATTGTGCTAGGTACTGCACAAACTCCTGGTAAAACACAGGCCCTGCCCCAGTGCTTATAATCCAATTTAAGATGATGTAACAAGTGAGTGTAAGAATAGTAAGGAAAAGGGGATGGAGGACAAGGGTAACAGCAATAACAATTTGTTGTTAGATAAGGTAGCTATGCATAAAACTGGATATTTCCAAAATATCTCTCTCTCTCTCACAAGATAGATATATCTCCCCTTGGTCTGATGGCCCCCTTTGCAGCTATATTTTGTGTGTGTGTGTGTGTGTGTGTGTGTACATATGCAGCATATACAGTACACACACACACACACACACACACACACACTCTATGTGCTGTATATACAATACAGCAGCAAACGGGGCATCACAGCAAAGGGATTTGAAGTAGGACATGGGAGTGACTTTACAGATTAGTTCAGGAAAGCCATTCCATGCATAAAGAGTGGAATGGAAGAAGGCAAAAGAGAGACAAGTTAAATGAGAGCAGAGGCCCTTTGCTCAGGATTGGGCCCACAATGTGGAAGACTTAAAAATCACATACAACTTTGTCTTAGTCTGGCAAGTTTTTGTGATGAGTGACAGAATTAAGCTAAGAGCTTTTTCTTTTTGGGTCAAATTCATTCCTGTGTGTAGCATAACAGTAGGTCCATATACTACCTAAATCTCACTAAAACTCTTTAAATAGGACTTATGTGGGACTGGAGTGATACATGGCCTTTTGCTAGGTTCTTTTTAAACAGCTGGGGCATTTCTCCCTTTCTAAACAGCTGAGAATATAAAGGGGTGTGCTAACTTTGGACTTCACTTATAAAGAGGGTTTGGTCTGGGACGGGTTGGCAACCTTTCAGAAGTGTGCCGAGTCTTCATTTATTCACTGTAATTTAAGGTTTTACGTGCCGGTAATACATTTTAACGTTTTTAGAAGGTCTCTTTCTATAAGTCTATAATATATAACTAAACTATTGCTGTATGTAAAGTAAATAAGGTTTTCAAAATGTTTAAGAAGCTTCATTTAAAATTAAATTAAAATACAGAGCCCCCTGGACCGGTGGCCAGGACCCAGGCAGTGTGAGTGCCACTGAAAATCAGCTCACGTGCCGCCTTCAGCACACATGCTATAGGTTGCCTACCCCTGGTCTGGGACAACTGGTTTGTGTACATATGCAGTTTCTGCCAGGGAGGTTCTAGTATTTTGATGTTAATAGAGAAATAAGAAGATGAGGCCTTTTTTCCCGTACAGTGCAGAATAAAATGACCATTTCAGTCATCACCCCTCTGTTGTATTAGAGGGATTCAAAGTAAGCTTGCAGGCAGGGATCCCAACAGGTAAGAGCACTTCGATTTTAAGTACATTTCACAGCCATTTGGCTCTCAGGCCTTGCCAAAGCTACACTGAACTAATAGCTTCCTTGACCATTTCAGTAACAACTGATGCCTTCAAAACTTCCTTTCCTGGCCTGGAAATAGGTCCAAAATAGAACTCTTAATTCCATGGGATTGCTGGTGTTGATCCATTTAATTATTTTAGCACTGGAGTCTGGTTCACCATTATTAAAATTTCACTGTCAAGCATTTACCAGCTTTGTTCCTATATTTACAATACCTTTGACTGAGATGTCTAAGACTTTTAAACATATGCTTTAAACAGCAGACAGTCAGCTCTGACATTTCTTAGAAATCTTTTCAGAAGGCCATGTGGAATAGTTCTAATCCGGGAAGAGCCCCTGACTCGCTGTGTGATCTGACAGAGTGACATATCACTTGACCTCAGTCACACCAGCTGTAAAACTAGGTAGAAAAGTAAGGCCCTTACAGAAAACCAGATGATGCATTTGAGCAGAGATTTCTTGGGTAAATAAATTACAAATCCTACTCCTTGTCCTCTCTCTTTTCACCCTCCCTCCCCCCCAAGCAAAAACTGACAGTATGTTTTAAGCAAGAATTTGAATGGCAGTTTTTCCATTTTATTTGTACTGTGCAATGAACTTCTTTTTGCAGAGTAAGGAAATGTTATGCAGTGACCCTGTAAAAGTTATTTAAGGTGCACCAGAACACACAAGGAGCAGTTTTTTGCTGATGATTTGACCAAGTTAGTGATTTCAGATTCACTTATTTTTGCCTGAATGAAAGCAGAAGCAAAGGGGAGGTATGGCTAGAGTTCTGTCTAGACAAAAATATCACAATCCATGAAATCAAATTCTGCTGGTTAATGCCCCAGAGGAAAAGAGGCATAGTTTTAATAGGAGAAGCAATGATGTTGAAGTTACAAGACATGTAGCTAGTTTGTAAATTTGAAGAAATATTGTGAAAGACTGAAGTTCTTGGCATTTCGCTGCAGGCGGCGCAATATCTCCTCTACAGCCAGATGACTAAAACATTGTGGTTTGACTTGACCTTTAGTAAATGTTGTGGTTTGGCAAGGTAGAATCAGGTCTGTTATCTTAGTATTACATTTTTATAATTCATCTATGAATCATCAACACTCCCAGTTGTAGAATAAACCCTGGCCAGAGTTATAAATGGATCCACATAGCTATGGAGGCTGACAAGCATAAAGCTCTTTCAGACATGAATAACATACTGATACTTCCCTTACAAAGTGGAAATGGATGTCACAGCTTGGTAAGAATAGTTTTATTTAAGTCTTTTTTGAAATTCTTCTCTTTTTTTTTTTAATTCAAACAGAAGCAGCACAGCTTTTCCAACCTGTTCTTAATCTGTGAGATGAGTTTCTGGAGAAGTACAATAGCATTGTAAGGACCTTTTCTGTGAGAGGGCCAATGGTCCGTTCAACAGTAAAAGAAATTATATGCAGTTCAGCCAGATCTGTTTCTAAGTAAGGTGATCTATTAAAAGTACTGCAGTTGGAACAGCAGCCTTCTCCTCTGCCAAATCTTTTGACATTGACATTACCAAGTGTTTAGATTCCTGCTGTCATGTGTCTAAGGATAACTTTAAACAAGAGTCCTCACCAGCCGTCCGGGGCACTCAGCTGTTAACTTTTAATTTCCATCTTTTATTTAACTGAAAACTCTTCATCTTAACTAAGACACATACGTTAAAAATAATGGGCCAGATTTTGCAGTGCAAAACAGCTGGAAAGCTGCCCTGGAAGGGCAGCTGGATATTCCCTTTGCACAGGAGATTTTTTAGGCGGAGTAAGCTGGCATCACTGGCTCTATGCCACCTACCCCTCCCCCAAACCTCTCTCCCCCAGAGTAGGGAGATAACTGGGAGTTGAAGGGGTCATGACCAGATGGAGTGGGGCTCCAATGAGTCTGGTGGGCTGGTGGAATGACCCTGTTTCAGCTAGCGAAAATTAGATCAGCCCTAAACCTGCTATAACTTGTGCCAGAGGCTGGTTTTGGCCCTGGCTGCCCTGAGGATCAGAGGGAACAAATAGCAGCTCCTAACCCCTTTCCTCAGGTGTGCGTAGTGTGGCTCAGGCATATCTGAGAACCTGGTCCCATGTGCCTATTGCCATGTACTAAGGACTAATGTGAGAACAGGTTAAAAATGAAGATCAGGACATAAAAACAGTGACTTCCCTCTTCCATCCTATAATAAAACTTATTTTACACAATAACCTCTACTCATGCAGTCTTACACAAGTGTTCTGCTGTCCAAATTGCCCTGCACTGCTAGCTTTCCTGAGCCATTGGGTGCTAGTGTCTGAGTACGCTAGGAATGGTTGGTGAAATGTGTCAGGCAAGTCTGATATTGATATAGAAATAGAAACACAACAGAATCTCCTGTTCTCCAGTGTATCGTCCCCAAACACCTTTCTTCTGCCCTTCTATTATCTGAAACTAGAAATAAACCTGAGCCACTACGTTCTGGTCCGGAGCCAAACAACCCCAATGTTCTGAAATGTTCTGGCTTTAATCTAGGCCTATTATCAAAATAGGATTTTGGATTTGAGTTTACCCAAAGTTTTGGAGTGTTAATAATTTACCCAGCAAAGAATCCTGTGGCACCTTATAGACTAACAGACGTTTTGCAGCATGAGCTTTCGTGGGTGAATACCCACTTCTTCAGATGCAAGTGGGTATTCATGCAAGCACTTGCATCTGAAGAAGTGGGTATTCACCCACGAAAGCTCATGCTGCAAAACGTCTGTTAGTCTATAAGGTGCCACAGGATTCTTTGCTGCTTCTACAGAACCAGACTAACACGGCTACCCCTCTGATACTTGACAATAATTTACCCATGGTTCAGGTCTGGGCCTTTCTCTACTAATAATCCTACAAATCACAATCTACTTCCCCTCATTCTCAGCTACCTCAACATAAGCCAACCCAACCAGAGTCTAAAGCAAGTCTGGATAATCCAGGTAAAGAAAAATCCCCTCTCATGGTATAGAAATTTGCCTGGTCACTAACCCCTATCTAAGAGCATGGTGAGGCTATCCATATCCTGTTAACCAGCATCAGCAAATAAAGGGTGCTTATGAATTGGTGCAAAAAGATTAAAGGGCCATTGTTAACATTATTGTGTTTTCTGGCTTTTTTTGAAGAAAACAAGACTAAAGACAAGTATGGCACAGCAGTGAGGCTGCACAGAAAGACAATGCCCCCCTCTAGCCTTCCTCTGCCTTAACTCCTTCAGTATCATCAGGCCAGTGACTAACTCCTTTAGCTGTTAATACATGACAAATATAAATATTATCGGCCGAAAACTGCTCTCAGTTACATGGGGACAACTCCCATCAAAGCCACTGACAGTGGTACCCTTGTAACTTGGAAGAGGAGTTGTCCCTAGTTATTAAAAATCAATTAATTAGCTTGGCACTGATAATGCTTAGATTATTACAACTGGACAATTATTTTTAAAATCAAATTTAATTTTCACCAGTGACACTGTTAATTTTTTTAAATTCCACTCAGCTTGGAACATTAAATTAATCACTTTCACTTTCTGGTTTCAAAACATCAGAGGATAGTTTAGATCTTTTTAATAAATATGTTTTCATTTATTTATATTCATTTCATACTGTTTTGTTAACTTGATGTTGAATCACTAGCAAGGCTTTCAATATTTCATAGAGAAGAAAAGAACATTCTGTGTCACTAGAATGCATGTGATACCTGATTTCTGCTATGTTTTATCTCGCTCTAGTTTTTTGAGTCTGAGAAAGTGACTAAGATCCATCTGTGTGATCTCTAGCTTCTTGTATTATGTAAAAATGACTTCCAGAGATCATAAAATCACAGACGATAGGGCTAGAAAAGGCCTCTTGGGTCATGTAGTGTGACTTTCTGAATTGTGCAGGACATTTAATTGCACGTTCCCACTCTGTCTAATGTAATCTGGCTTGAGTACCTTCAGCAACAATATCTCATTAGCCAATGAGACAGTCAGTTATCTCCATTTACACCCTAGTCTATTCTAATGCATACACTGTGATAAGCAAATTTTCCTATTGAATAGTGTGAACATTTTCATATTTTACTTTTAGCTTATTACTCTTTGTTAAATGTCTGCAAATAAGCCCTTCCTTCCAAAAATTATTTCCTTGATGTGCGTTTTAGACTGTGGTAGAGTATTCTTTAAACAAACACACATTGACTTCAGGGGTTAATAGATTCCTTGTAGAATAATCTTCCTCCTGCAGCCCTTTTCAGGTTTTTAGGTTCTGGTGTTGTCCAGCCCAATGGTTCCTGATTATGGAATTTCTTTTTCCTGTCTTTCCTTAAAAAAGGCTAGGAAAGTCCTTCAAAGGAAGCCTGTACTGTGCATGTGTCTTAGCTTTCTGATTCACTGCTTCTTTCCCTAAAATGAACCTAAAGAAGGCTGTGTTTCTGGATTAAAAACAAAACATACAGTACATGGCTACTGACTAAGTTATTATATTTCTTCTAAGGTATGTATGTTATCTTCCAGAGAGGTAGATCCTCAGATGCAACTTGAGGAGTACTAGGCACAGCTGAAGGGTGGTGGTGCAAAGGTGCCCCTTATGCTCCTCTGTATGGGTCCTTACACTGCACAAACTGTCCAAATCCTCTTTTCCCATCTACACCCTGTAACAGGGTCGGGACTCCGCCCCCATCTTCTTCCTTCCCGGAACCTCCCAGACACCACCTGGTGTACCCTCAGTGAAAGTTTATTTAAATTTCCCTCCACCAATATCACCACAGTCCCCCAAGCTGTCCCCTGTTTACAATATTTGCTGCTGAGCTTTAAGCCTTCTCAGAAGGGGAACAGAGTCTCCCTACTCTGAAGCCTCTGTATGACAAGGCTCAGCTAGCCCCCTTATTAGTAGAGACAGGCCCAGACCTGAACCCCAGGTAAATAACCAAAACAACCCTCCTACATTTGGAGAATGTTCAGCTTGTATGATTAAGCACTCAAAGAGCCAGGTAGTGATAGTTCAGATTGCACCTATTTCCTTCCTTCCTTCCTGTGCCTCTTTTATCAGCCCTGGGCTAATGGGGTTAGTTTTACCCCCACCAGCCTGATAAGATAATTACCCCCAATCAGCTTCTCCTGAGGCCCTAATCAGCATTGAAGTGATCAGAGGGCAGGCTCACCGACTCACTCCTGGCACTCTGTCACACACCCATACCCCAGCAGTTAGGAGGGGGTGGGGTCAGTTCAGCGCCACTTTCTGCTGGCAGAGTGGCACAAAGCATCTGAAGTCTGGCCCAAAATATCAAAGTCAAAAAAGATATATTGGACTATTCTGACCATGAAAATGTTAAATATATCAACCCCCTGCCCCGTATCTAAAGGTGTATGATAGATGTAGTGTTTGAAAACTCATATGTGGTCACAAGATGCTATGTTCTTATGTTTGCACCAGAAGACATTCTATCAAGATGACAATTACTGCTAGTTGAGACTGCTGTGTCCTTTTTGATCACCGTTATGGAATATTCATATTCCACTGAGTAATACCTATGTAGCTACGGTTGTAGAAAAATGTATAATGTATTATTTTAAAAATAGGTATCTAATTGTTAAATTAAAAACTTAAATTAAAATGAAGGTATTAGCTAGTTTTGTACATGCAATCTGAACGTTGTCACTACCTGGCTCTTTGAGTGCCTAATCTTGCAATCTGAACATTCTCCAAATGTAGGAGGGTAGTTTTGGTTATTTACTTATTGGTATGTGGAATAACTCTTTAGTTTTGTGAGGTATTCTTCCATCATCTCTTTGGTAACAACCCTGTGTTTTTTAACCTCACCCACGGTCCTTTGCATTGTGTCCCCTTTACCTTTAGCCTTTTTGTTGAAAACTGAGTAACAGGAGTTAGTATCTATACTATTTTAGTGATTTTTATTGTTTGTTCTTCTTTCTTACTAAATAGCACTCCTGATTCTTTCCTTACTTATCTTTTTCTCTGGATTTATTTGGAGGAACCTTATTTTGTTTTAACTCCTTGAAGATAATATAATTGCCTAGGCTTGTTTATCTCAATTACTTTACCACTTGTATGCTATGATTTATTTACTTCAACATCACCTTTTTTCATTTCCTGTATAATTCTGTTTTCTGTTTCAGTTCCTTGCTACCTTTTGTTTCCCATATTTTTGCTTGGGAGCTCATTATGCTTTGGGCTCTTAGTATTGTGTCCTTTTGAAATGCCTGTCAGTCTTCTTGCAGCTAGTACTTTTGCCCATTTACCCTCTTTTTATTTTCCTTATGTTAATGTTTGTCTTACAAAATGGTAGTGTCTTAGGTTAAGTAGTAGGTTCTCATACTTTCTCCCTGTCCTAAATTCAGTTAACTTAAACTGTATAAGCAAACTGAGTCTTCTTCCAATACCATCAGAACTCAGAAGCAGGATATTTGTGACCTAGTTATTACAGTCTTCTGATTTCAACAGATTAAGGGCCCAATTCTGCAGACACTTAAGCCTGTGCTTTAACTTTACATATGTGAATAGAACCATTGAAGTCAATATGATATTCACGTGCACAGTTAAGTATGTGTGTAAGTGTTTTTGCAGCACTCAGCCTAACTCATACATCACAAGGAACAAGTGGCCAGAAGTTAAGGTGTAGACTTTATTAATTCACCAGCCAATGATTGATTAATTTCACTTCAAGTACAACATTGCCAAATATCCCATGACTTCTGGTTCCACTTCGTTGTGAGTTAATATCAAATCCAGGATCAGATCCTCTGGTACTGTCTTTTCCCTTTCATGTTATAGAAAAGTACAGTGTTGTTAAATTTTGACGGCCTGGGCTGTGGAGTTCTGGCTGGTTTCAAGCACTGTGAGGCCAGAATTAAACCAATCACTATATTTCCAAATGCTGTTCCTATAGAAAATGTAAAATAATAATTATAAATAAATAATACTTAGCTTTTATCTAGCATTTATCATCAATAGATCTCAAATTGTTTTACAAAGGAGGTAAATATCATTATCCCCATTCACAGATGTGAAAGCTGAAGCAGAGAAAAGGTCACCCAGAAGTCAGTGGCTCAAGTCCAGGTCTCCTGAATCGAAGGCAGTGTCCTATCCCCAGGGCAACACTGCTTGCCCTAGAAACAGATCATTAAGAATTGAAACAAAAAATTAAGTTCTAGGATATTCGGAGTTTAATAGTAATGAACCATACAGGGCACCTATTTTGAGCCCAATCTTAGAGCTTGTCTTCACTACTGGGGAGATGGACGCTGCTGCAATCAATGCAACGGGTGTCAATTTAGTGCAGGGGTCTCAAACTCAAATGACCCCGAGGGCCGCATGAGGACTAGTGCATTGGCCCGAGGGCCGCATCACTGACACGCCCCCTTGCTGCCCCTGGCCCCACCCCCAATCCACCCCTTCCATGAGGCCCCGCCCCTGCCCTGTCTCTTCTCCACTTCCTCCCCTAAGCGCGCGGCTCCCCGCTCCTCCCCCCTCCCTCCTGGAAAGTGCTAAGCGCCACCAACAGCTGTTTGGCGGCTTGGCGGCGGGAAGCACCTGGAGGTAGGCAGAAAAAAAAATGAAGAGTAATATAGTAGTATAGTATTAAAATATAGTATGCTATTAAAAGTCAATTTATTAACTTTTTTATTAACTTCTTTAACTGTAATGTGAAACGTCAGTGCTAATTTTGACAGTCATTTCATTTTTGGCCACTTAGCTGGCAGCGTTTTGCATCAACCAGAGCATCAATATTAGGTTTGATATCCTGAGACGAAACCAATCTCAGTGTTGCTTGCAAATGTTCATCAGAGAGCCTTGACCTTAACACAGATTTGTTAATCTTCATGGAAGAGAAAAACTGTTCACATATATATGTACTTCCAAACATTGCCATTATCCTTGCAGAAGCAGAGAATAACATGGGGAATCTTTCTTGTGAAAGAAACCTGTAGAATTCTGGAATTCCAACATCTGTATACTTCTGCTTCAAAATCGTGTCACACTGAAGCTCCACTAACTCCATCTGCATTTCCTCTGCAACATTGTCAATTTCAACAGCAAATGGTGTGGAAAAAAGTTGAAAATGTGGTTCAAGTGCCTTGAAATCTTTAAACCGCACATCAAACTGTTTGTGTAAGTTAGAAATGATCTCTGCATATTCTTTCAAGGATTTGGGTTCAACTTTTCCTAAGGAATTCAGAGTTGAGAAATGGACCAAATTGCCAGCAGTCAGCTGTTTCCCCCATAAAGTAAGCTTGACTTTGAATGACTTAATACTGTCATACATCTGTGTTATCACCTGTTTTCTACCCTGAAGTTTCAAGTTCAGTGCATTCAGGTGATCAGTTACATCTGTTAGAAAAGCAAGGTTGCAGATAAAAGTGGAATCAGCAAGCTGTGGAACCTCCTTGTTTTTCATTTTCATGAAGGAATCGATCTCCTCTTTAAGTACAAAAAAACGCTTCAAAACATTTCCACGACTCAGCCATCTAACTTGAGTGTGATACAGAAGTTCCCCATATTCACTGTCCATACTTGCTAGAAAAGAAATGAACTGTCTGTGATTCAGCCCTCATGCACGTATAAAATTAACAGTTTTAACAACTACATCCATAACTTCTTTCAGTTGTAGACTTTTACTACACAGGGCTTCTTGGTGCAAAATACAATGTATACTGGTGAAGCTAATTCCTGGTATATTGAGGCTGTTCAGTTTGGTCTTCAATAATCCAACCACACCAATGTTTTCAGAGCACATTGATGGCGCACCGTCCATAGCCAAAGATACGAGTTTGTTCCATGGCAGCGCAGCTTTTTCAATGCACTCTTCCAATCCTTGAAATATGTCACGTCCCGTTGTGGTACCCTTCAGTGGCATTAAGTCTAGCAATTCTTCAGTTATATTCAAATTGCAGTCCACACCTCTAATGAACACTGCACACTGTGCGGTATCTGATACATCTGTACTCTCATCAAGAGCAATTGAAAATACTTCAAAGTCTTTTGCCATTTGAATCAATTGTTTTTGCACATTATCAGCTAAATCCGTTATCCTGCAGGCAACTGTATTTGCAGACAAGCTTATGCCTTCAAAAACTTTCTTCCTATCAGGACATAAAATTTCACTGGCCTTCATAAGACATTCTTTTATGAATAAGCCTTCTGTAAAAGGTCGCGATGATTTAGCGATCATTTCGCTTATCACAAAACTTGCTCTTACTGAATCTTCGCTAGACTTGTTAATCCCTGAAAATAAATTTCTTTGCTTGGCAAATGCTGCTTTAAGTTGCTGAACTTTTTCCTCTCGGATTTTTCCGGTGAATGCATCATATTTTTCACGGTGCATCGTGTCATAGTGCCGACGCACGTTATACTCCTTGGGAACAGCAATCGTTTGCTGACAAATAAGGCATTGAATTTTATGTTTTACCTCTGTGAAAAAATATAAATTCTCCCATTTGTCTTGGAAAACTCTCTTTTCTTCCATGAGTGTTCTTTTTTTTGACGAAGTCATTTCCAAGCAGTTTTAATAAATATATACACTCAGTAATGCACCTCACTCAAAGGACAAAACACGCACTTAGATTTACTGCCTAAGGCTCTGGGAGGGAGTTTGGGTGGGGGAGGGGGTCTGGAGTACAGGCCCTGGGCTGGAGTTTGGGTGGGGGAGGGGGTCTGGAGTGCAGGCTCTGTGCTCGGTGCAGGCTCCAGGCTGCGGCAGGGGGTGGGGGTGCAGGCTTTGGGACGGAGTTTGGGGATAGGAGGGGGTGCAGGGGTGAGGGCTTTGGGGCTGAGGGTGAGGGGTTTGAGGCATTGGAGAGGCTCGGGGCATTGGAGAGTCTCAGGACTAGGGCAGAAGGGCAGGGGAAGGGCAGCCTGCCCTGGCCCTAGTTCAGGGGGGCGCTAGGACACTGCAGCAGCAGGTGATGCCGGAAGCCGGCATAGCGGAGGAGTGGAGTCAGCGTGAGCTCCCGGGCAGGCTCCCGGGCGGTGAGGGGGCAGCAAGTGGGGGCTGGGAGACACTGGGGGGAGGCGCGTGGGGGTGGCAGGTGGGGCCAGGGGAGAGACCCGGCCCCAAACATTGGGGAGCAGCGCGCGGGGAGCTTAGGCACAGAAAATAACTCGGGGAGGGGGGCGGGGGTGAGGGGAGTTTGGCGGCGACAGGAAGTAACTGGGGGAGCTCCGCGGGCCGCAGGGAAGAGCTCCGAGGGCCGCGGGCCGCATGTTTGAGACCCCTGATTTAGTGGGTCTAGTGAAGGCCCGCAAAATCAATGGCAGAGTGTTCTCCAGTTGACCCCCATATTCCAGCTCCCCGAGAAAAGTAAGGGAAGTCGACGGGAGAGTGTCCCCCATCGACGCAGCGCAATGAAGACACTAGGTTAAGTCGACCTAAGTTACGCTACTTCAGCTATGTGAATAACTTAGCTAGAGTCGATGTAGCTTAGTCATCTTACCACAATGTCTTACTATGCTGTCTCGATGGGAGACGCTCTCCGGTTGACTTCCCTTACTCTTCTAGGGGAGCTGTAGTACCAGGGTCCACCGGAGAGTGCTCTGACGTTGATTTAGCGAGTCTTCACTAGAAGACCCGCTAAATCAGCACCTGCTGCATTGATTGCAGCAGCGTCGATCTTCCTAGTAGTGAAGACCAGCCCACACATGCATTAGAATGTCACCAGCAGAATGCACTGAAACTAGTGGGTTATGTGGGTGAAATCCTAAAGCTTGTATTGGGCAGATGTTAGCCTCCTGAGTGTGTGTGAATAGGTGCTGGTGTTTACACCTGCCAAGAGTAGCTAAAGGTGGGGGGACGTCTTTGGTAAATTTACACCCCAGAATTTCCAACTTCATTGACATCAGCATGTTTCTGGAACATGAGCACTATTTTACAAAATCTCTTTATAACTGGGCCTTCGGTATCTGCAGTTGCTGGAAAAGCATCTATTGAACTGTTTAGGCCAAACTGTTTGCTAGTGTAAATGGGCAAAACTCTACTGAAGTCTGGGGACTCCTTTGTTCCATACTGTTCCAGGGGCTGACTCCAGTATTGGGGAGCTGCAAAGATGGCATAAATCTGCCTTTGAACCCCATCTCCTTCTTGTCCTGTGTTGAGAATTCAAGCCCATAATTTCATTGCACCACCCATTAGCCAAAACATGCTAATGATGTTGACAGAGTTAATATCTCAGCTCACCATGTGTTCATATTTACTACTGGCAGATAAATGACATGTAGAAGCAGAAAATGAGGTTAGATTTCAAAATTGACTTTTGCTAGATAAGGCTTCTGCGCTGTAAGAATCTGATTTTGTTTCTGTGATTAATCCAATTTTA
Organism: Mauremys mutica; assembly: GCF_020497125.1. Taxonomy (NCBI): domain Eukaryota; kingdom Metazoa; phylum Chordata; order Testudines; family Geoemydidae; genus Mauremys; species Mauremys mutica. The sequence goes on along the minus strand of NC_059076.1, from coordinate 83,576,295 downwards.
TGCAGAGCTTTGCAAATTTAGGGTATGTCTAAACTGCAGAAAAGAGATGTGTTCTTAACATGGGTTAGCTGCCTGTATTAGCTGACTTGGGTTAAAATAGCGGTTAAGACTCAGCAACTTGGTGTTTAACTTGCTAGCAGTTTGAATTAAAGCCTATAGGGCAGCTTGGGGTTGAACTTGAGAATCCTTTTTATATAATAGACCCTTCTAAATAACTGCATGGCAGGGTTGGTTTGCCTTTGAAAAATGTCTACTGTGTAGGTATTATAGCTCCGTTTCATAATGCTGGTTAATAAACTTTACCTATTATTAGTGACCTGTAATAATGATTACAACTCTCGTGGAGGCCAAAGTTATACACATAAACACTCACACGCATCTGTGGCTCATGCAGCAGCCATTTTCCATGCAGAAATGTGAATTTTTGCACATGCAGTAGGTGTAGCCCTTTTTTTGGAGGTGCAACACAGGCACCCATGTTTGAAAAGTTGGCCCCCAAAGTCCCATTGAGTTCAGTAGGATTTTGTGTTGTAACATCAAGGCAGTTTCCTAGGATGCAATGCAGAGTGTTGTTAATGTTCATTAATGGCTAAATCCTGTAGTCTGTATGTTGAATGTGTGGAAGTTTTGGTAACAAAAGGCTGTTAAATGAGGGCTAGGATTTGGCTCTAACAGAATACGTTTGATGAATGAGAAGCAGTTATCCTGCTATACACAATATCACATCAAAGCATATTACAGAAAATCTGGCTCAAGCTCAACAGGTTCTGCAATGCACCATTTAGTGCATGGTACTCTGACAGCGTATATAATAGTGTCATATCTCAGAAGACTCCTTGATAGATTTCAAGGGTTTCAGAAGACAAATAGCAATAGGACTATTGGCATTTTTATTGATTTAATTCAATCCCTCATTTAAAATGTTGAGTTAATATTTTAGTGATAAGCAGGGCTCTTGGGTGCCCAAGGTTTTCAGGTGAGTTCTGGGAATTTTGGCCATGAGCCTTAAATTTAATATTTAATAGTATGGGAAAATATCACACTGTTTAGTGGCCTCATTACCATCTATTCCTCTTAGTTTGATGTAGAGACATTTATTTTGAGATGAGAGTGAAAGCTCTGAAAATGACCAAAACATGGGAAATATTTTGAGAGAAGCAGGCAAATGTGTTGTATTTCTCGGTGCTCTTTATAAAGCTGCATCTCTGCTTAAACTCAGGTGAGATTTCAGTTCTCGTTGGGCAGTGCAGTTCTGACACCAGCTATTGACATTTGCTGTGATGAGCCATCTCTTATTAGTACCTTCAACTCTTGGGGGATTTAATTAAGAGATTTACTTACCAGATACATTCAAACTCCAAATATTTCTCTACAGAAGGACACAAAACCAGCAGGACTTCCCATCACAGGGCATTAACTGATGTGATGCTATCGTTTTCAATATGTGTAACTTCTTGCCTTCAACCCCCATGCTGAGTTCTTGTGTTCCTTTTTTCCGCAGGGTCATGTCCTACACAGAATCCCCACTGTGACTTTGCTCTTCTGGGTCAACAGCAACATGAGATGACAATTTTCACCCTTTATTATTACTTGTCTAAACTTGGAGAAAAATAAGATTCCTATCTATTACATCTTCAGGTTTCATCTTACAGGAGGCAGGGTGGAATATAAAGACTGATCTGCTTCAAGTCTTTAGACCTCCTGTGCCTTTAAGAGAGGGGTAGCAAGGATGGCATCTGAGCTGGCTCTGTAGCTTTCACAGATTGTAGCTTTTTCCTTCCGAATAGTAAACATATTATCTGAAGAGCAGCTGGCAAAGGCTTCTTACATTTCTTCTAATGGCAGCACTAGAAATATTTCATGCATATATAAGCATCCATGTAAACAACTGTTGTTTCCTGCAACTATTGTAAGTTTCAGTAAAACTTATTAAGTACTGTTTCTCTCTTTTGAAAAAAGAAAAAGCCTGCATTTTCTGCTATTTCCAAAGAGGCTTTTTATCAGTTTAAATCAACTAGGGATTTTTCACATATTGACATAAGCATTCATTTGCTAATTTGCTGGACATTAAACTGCATGGAGCCTCCCCCAGCGTTCTTGAATGAGACTGAAATACTTGGGTACTTAGTGCTGCTCAGACGCCGCATCATTCCAAGTACACATATGGTTTTTCCTCCTCTATCTCCTAGATAAAAGTCACTGTTTGATCGTCTTAAGGAAAAGAATGAGTTAAATGGACCAATATTCTAGCCTTGGCTCTAAAACTGGGCCTTTTCAGAAACTCCTCAGCACCTGCAGCAGCTAGGTCATTTGCACATACATACATAAATAAATTAACAATGAATAAATAATTTAATCCCACCACACAATGCCACCTTGCAGATTTGATCCTTTGCTCCCAGTGAATTTGTCCATTCCTAATTCTTTTTGATAAAGTCCTCAGATACTTGCTGACTGTCAGGCTAATTTTCTTATTGTTTTCGCTTGATTAGTTCTGTATGACCTAAGGTCGCCCCTAAAATCCACATCTCTCGTGAAGACTCCGAAAGGCCTTCTTTTTTTCAAAGGGATGGAAAGTGCCTGCCATTTCTCCGGACAAAAGCCTGGAAGGTTTTCAGTTATTAGCCTCCTGAAGCAGCCCTTTCGCTCACCCAAGCGCAAAAAAAACTCATTAGAGGGCACCTTTCTTTCTGGCCTCTTTATCTAATGCATGTAGGGTTTACGTATGTCAAGATTTTCAGGTCCTGGATGAATTTGGACTGTCTCCCCTTTAACCCTGCTGGTGTAGCTGTGCCCACCACGTAGGTTGCCTATATCTCTGTGTTCTAAACTGTCTTGAGAATCTTGATGTTTTTAAAATCTATTTTACAGCCTGCTATGTGGTAAATGACACACATTTTGAGAAATGCACTCTGTGAAGATGACACTGCACAGTTAGAAAGTCAGGATGGGTTGCCAGTCACTGGTGGAGGTTCTGTCTCGACTCTCAGTATTTTTCACTTTGGGATTTATTTTTCTGAAAGCTTTTTGTATCTGAGTTTTAGTCACACAGCTCCTGTTAAAGCCAAGGGGATTTGCATGGCTAAAACCCTGCACCTCACTTTGAAAATGCACCTAGTCTGGGTTAGATTGTGCCCAGCCCCATTGATCCCAGTACAGGGCCCAAACCCACATGCAGTCCTTGTGCTTGGCTAAGAGCAGTGGCTGCGTAAGGCTAAATGCACAACACCTCCTGGAAAGTATAAAGCACAAGTTACCCCTTCCAGGTTCACTGAATGTGGACTTTGCCCTAGTGTGTGCCCTGCAGGGGTAGCAGGCACTCTCCCAGGCTTATGCATGGTGTAAATCAGGGCGGCATTTGGCCAACTGTATTATCCACGAAGACCATACAGTGAAATATACAGCAATGCAATGCTTATATTTACCCCTTTAAGAACAACATAGCAGGCGGGTAGCACTGTGAAATAGTTGTGCTGGCTCCCCCTCGTTGGACATTTTCCTGGATTTTGACACACTGACAAGGGGACAGGCAGGGCACTAGGGTTAACTTTCTTGTAAGACACTAGTGGATGATAGGGCAAGAGGCAGGCTAAATGAACTGTCTTCTCTTTCAGCAGAGGGTTGCCTAGTCTCTTTGACGAGAAATCTGTAACAAATTCTGTGTGTGATCCTAACGAAGACAAAGATGGGCAGAAACAGAAAGAAAATATCCCTAACCAGAAGGTGAAATACACCTGTGGAAGAACTCCAAGGCAGGTACAGGTAACACACACACAGCCCGTTATTGTAACCCTACTTTCCCCCCCCCCCTCTGGAGAGCACCTTATAGAATCATAGAAACGTAGGGCTGGAAGGGCCCTCAAGGAGTCAATAATTAACCAATGCTCATCCTGATCTGACCCCTTCTTGATCAAAATTCTGCAAGAAGCCTATGAACTGTATTCTGTCCTACTTGTCCCAACTTCAGAGGCATAGTCTAGCTTCCTCACTGGGTTTATGAAACCCAGTGTTTTGTCCTTAGGTCCTCCCTAGTTTCACTGCAGACTGGGCATTGCGGGCGAGTTTCTTCCATCCTGTCTTTATGGTGGTGACAATAGATTCAGTTACCCACACAGGAATGCATGTGTGCCTACACAGAGCTGCCATTTCTAATGGGCCAAAATGTGCTCGAGATGCAGAGGTAAAATTTCCTGGAGTAATTTCACTGGAATCAGTGGTGTACGCCTGGATTTATAGCCATGCAAATGAGAGCAAAATGTAGGCCCCATTTTATTTATCTGTAAAATGCCATATGCACCTATGATACTATATAAATAATAAAAGCAGACATTCTACAGAACCTCCTCTTCACATTGAAATGGTGTTGTGGGGTAGGGAGAAAAGTAGGAGGGTGTTTACCACAGACTCTCTGATCAACATACAGCTACAGTGCATCCTGCTAACTCCTGATCCTTAAACACTTTTCAATATTCTCATGAATAAAATTAAGCAACTCATGTGCATAAAGTTAAGTATGTGTGTAAGTCAGTAGTTTTCAACCTGTGGTCCATGAACCTCTGGGTGTCTGCAGACTATGTCTAAGATTTCCAAAGGGGTCCGTATGTCCATTTGAAATGTTTTAATGGCCCTCAAATGAAAAAAAGGTTGAAAACCACTGGGGTAAGTGTTCGCAAGATCAAGGTTTGTAATACTGTTGCTCCTGGCACAAGTCATCTGTATGGGAACTCATGGCCAGCGAAAATACAGAGAAAAATAACACAAACTGAAGTTGAGGGGACTAGTCCATAAATAAAATGAAGGAAATAAATTCTAATGTAAATGTTTGCTGGACTGAGACCTGTGTCACTTTAATTTGATAGAATGAATGAGGGAGTGAGAGACAGGGGCGGCTCTAGGAATTTGGCCGCCCCAAGCACGGCGGCATGCCGCAGGGGGCGCGCTGCCGGTCCCGGGGCTCCGGGGGACCTCTTGCAGACGTGCCTGCGGAGGGTGCGCTGGGAGGGCGGCAGGCGGCTCCGGCAGACCTTCTGCAGTCATGCCTGCGGGAGGTCCACCGGAGCCGCGGGACCAGCGAACCCTCCGCAGTCATGCCTGCGGGAGGTCCGCTGGTCCCGCGTCTCCGGTGGACCTCCCGCAGGCATGACTGCGGAAGGTCCGCCGGAGCCGCCTGCCGCCCTGCCGGCAAAATGCCGCCCCAAGCACGCGCTTGGCGCGCTGGGGTCTGGAGCCAGCCCTGGTGAGAGAGAAAATAATTAGTGCTGGAAAGCTGTAGACATAATTTACCTAGAGCTCTCCAAGCAATATCCTAAAGTTATTATACGTGAAAATTAGAAACAAAACTGGAGATATGGGACAATTACTAAAGTAACAAGTATATAAGAGTATAGAATGCACAGTCCAACTTAAACCAAGATTTTCTATTCAACAGCAGCCTGCTCTAGCTGCTAAGCAGTTGGAGTGGGTATTTGTGTAGCTGTTAAGATATTTGCCAGTTGAATAGCTTTAAAATTCATGTAACTCTTAATTGTACTTGGGTTTCCATGCTCAGTGGAAAAGTCCTGAGGCTGCATCCTGTCTAATAACATAATTCCTATGAACTCTAGAGGGAGTAGTGAAATCATGCTGTTGTGAGACTGTAGTCACCAATTACTAGAGAGCTCCTTGTTTGAAAGAAAAACTCCAGGAGACATTTGTGTTAGAATAATTACAAATAAAGTCTCTCTGTTTATAAACCTTCACACCTATCTCCTTTTTCCCCCCAAGCTGTTCAAGATTATTAAAAGCTTGCTAAATAAACGCTACCAAGCAATAGAGAAAGAGTTTGAAGATTTAGATGAAATGAACTCTCGGCGCCTCACTCAGGAGACTATGTACCTTCTCTTGAAGCGGTAAGAAGACTGGCTTCTGAGGCTTCTGGGAAGACTTGAGGCTAGATCCTTGGCTGATGGTGACTTCCATGAAGTTACACTCATTTCCACCAGCTGAAGACCTGGCCCAGAGGCAGGGATGCTGGAACAATGTGTATAGTGGGGGTGCTGAGAGCCATTGAACCAAACTGTAAACCCTGTATATAATGGAAACCACTTCAAAGCAGGGGGTGCTACAGCACCCCCTGCACTCCTAGTTCCAGCACCTATGCCAAGAGGGTTTTTTCCAGCAAGCAATAACAATATTCCATCATTTTACCATTCTATCATCTCTTGGTGTAGAGCTGAAGTCCTTCCTCAGCAAAACTCCCAATAGTGTCAGTGACTGCATTGGAAGTTTGCTGAGTAAGCACTTTTGAAATTTGGCCAGTACACAGAATAACTTTCTGCTTTTTCTCTAACTAGTTATCATAGTATTGTTGCTAGTGTCTTTACATTTGTCTCTTTCAATGTTTTGATGCAAGGTTTGACATCCGACCTGAAATAACTCGAGGTGAAATCCGCAAGCTGTGGGAAACTTTAATTACAAATCAGGACAATACCCTTGACTTCATGGAGTTCGTGAGACACTTTGGATACTCCCCCAGCTCTTCGTGTTTCCCCAATGCCAAGATTAGTCCACCCAGAAAAGGGGACAATAACTTCAGGCTGTGTTCTAAAAAGCTCAGCTGTGATTCTGACATACTGGTGGACAGTGTGCGAGCAAAAGTAAGCTATTCCAGTTTAAAGAAGTAATGCCTGCTGAGACTAAATTCCAGCAGTGTGTGTGTAGTTACCTTATTCCTAAAATATAAAGAAAATTGGTAAATTGTGACTTAAATTCCAAAGTAGGCATCTAGTGCATGATCAGAAATCTGCAAACTTTTTTCTTTGAAATGCATAATGTTGAGTGCTATGTGTACTGAGAAAAATGTATAGAATTAACACTACCCACCAACCAAACAGAATGATGATGTGTTTAAGGAAAGCACAGCACAGAACTTTTTTTCTAATAAAAGGAAACAAAATATTTGTGTGGGACAGGTTGCAAATGGATCGTGTCTGTGTGCACAGTAATCTATTTGTGATGGGAAGTCAGGTTTCAGGTCCCTGCATGGAACTGCAGAGATGCTGTGCTGGCAAATGCTGGCAGCCAGACCAGATAGGTTTCATTACCTTTAACTTAGGAAAACACAAGGTGGACAATTTTCAAGGCAAGAGGGGAGCTAAAGGTGGGACAAGAGGTTTCGCGAGGTCAAACTCTAGAAACAGCCAACTCAGGAGGAAGCTTGGGCTATAGTTTGTTTGTGTGTATTTAAGTTAAGAATAAAGAAAATCCAGGAATGGTGGGGTAAAGCTGGGATTGAGTGTTGGATACTACCCTAAGGGGTATGTGTTGGGACTGGGGTGAAGACTGCCCATTCACACTATTTCTTAGGGCAGGGGTGGCCAACCTGTGGCTCTGGAGCCTCACGCGGCTCTTCAGAAGTTAATATGCGGCTCCTTGTATAGGCACCAACTCCAGGGCTGGAGCTACAGGCGCCAACTTTCCAATGTGCCGGGGAGTGCTCACTGCTCAACCACAGGCCCTGCCTTCACTCCATCGCTTCCCGCCTCCTCCCCTGAGCCTGCCGTGCCCTCGCTCCTCCCCCTCTCCCCCAGAGCCTCCTGCACACCACAAAACAGCTGATCAGGAGGTGTGGGGAGGGAGGAGGAGGCGCTAATCGGCAGGGCTGCGGGTGGGCGGGAGGCACTGGGAGTTGGGGGGAGCTGATGGGGGCTGCTGATGTATTACTGTGGCTCTTTGGCAATGTACATTGGTAAATTCTGGCTCCTTCTCTGGCTCAGGTTGGCCACCCCTGTCTTAGTGCCATAGCACTGTGGGACCAAAGGCCCAAGTTACCTGGTCTTTCTTGCTATGGAGGAGAGCTGGAAATTGTATAGGTACTATCCAGAGTAAATCAGCAATATGATTGGGATGGTTGAGGCCACGAAGATTCCATATAATTTCCTCCACACGCTGAAATGTGGAATTTGCATTCAAATGTATGTTTTTTAACTTTGCATTCATGGTGGGTGTGGTAAATGTCGGACTGGTGAGATGGCCAGACTCTGCATCATCTTTCATAAATCGCAGACAGGGTGTTGATGACCCTGTTACCACTATCTTCCTTGAATACCCTCTCCATATTGTGAAACAAAGGTATATGCTTAATAGGGGGTTGGAGCTGACTGGGATCATGTTATAGCCTGGCACCTGTAGGCACTGAGCTGTCATATAGGTGAGGATGGGGGATTACCCTCCTTTTGTTGCCTTTCATCTTTCCCCTGCAGATCCATGGGTTTGCCCTCGCTCTCCACCACTAAATTTAAAAAGAATTTGTTGTCCTGACAATTGTTATTCCATCGGGGCAACTCATGTCTCTCCAGCCAGAGGCCATATCAGTTGGAAACTCTGTGGTGTTGAAGCTCAGTTTCCAAAGCTCCCTGCTTTTTTTATTCCCACTGAAAGGACTATTTGGTTAAGAAATTGACCAGGAGCACTTCCCGCCTCAAATGGCTGGATGACAGCTCTGTCATTTTTGTCCTCTCTCTCTATATCTCTCTCAAATTAAATTTAACTTTAAAAAACTTTACATTCATGTTTTTTTCCCAAGAGGAGGACAAAAACACAGGTGTAACTAAGAGCAGAATTTGGCCTTCACCCATCAAGTTCAGATGAAGATCTCACTTTTAAATATTAGGGTTGTAGGTTTGCTAACAACAGAAATGTCACTGGAACAGATTTTATTCTCATGCATGCCACTGACCGACATTGCAGATGTCTCGTTGGCAGGTAATAACATAGTCAATCAGGTGCCATTGTTTGGACCCTGGGTGCATCCATGTCATTTTATACTTATCATTTTGCCTAAAGATGGTGTTAGTGATGAGCAGACTGTGTTCTGCACATTTACCCAAGAGGAGGAGTGTGTTGCTGTTCATCTTTCCCACTCCATGTTGTCCTATCACACCTCTCCAGTCACTGCTGCTGATAACGATGAGATTTGATAACATGTTAATGGGATGAGAGTTACGCGAAAACCTGTGTGGGAAATGTTTAATTGAGAAAGCTGTTGCACAGGGGCAGTCCCACTCTCTTGGCTGTGGAAGCCAGATTCCAACAGCACAAAGAATCGTTACGGCTGGGGACTTCCTTAGCTGTAGCAGGGGACTGGGACACCTTCCATGCCTTGTCATGCTCTTTGTGCCCCATAGCACATTGCTGAACCACCTGCATGGTCGTTGAATCACAAATTGATTTCCTCAGCCTAGTCCACTGGAACAATCTCTGCATGCTAGAGAAAGGCAGTTTCCCTATCTCGCCGAGGGCAAAAGACCTATTGGCTACCCTCACTGGTAAATCTAAAATAACCCTACAGAGGTTAATGCAGTTATTCTGTATGTACAGAGTTGTCACTAAAAGTAGAAAATCTGTCCTATTGACCCCATACCTCCAGAATCTGTCCCACCCATTTCCTTAGAAAAAAATAAGCCTCTAGATGCATGAGGATTAGAGCAGGGATGCTACATTCTGGTTACTGCATGAGGAATATACACTGCAGTGTTAGTCAGAGGATTGGGTGTACATCCTAAACACTACAGGATTTTATGTGGTTTGTTTCTTGTAGGTGGAATATTTGTGGGATGATCTCAAGAAAGAATTTGAAGAGCTAGACCCCTACCATACAGGCTTTGTGAGCAAGAAGGAATTTAAAGATATTTTGACTGAGCTCTGTGTGCATCTTAATGAATATGAATGTGAAATGCTGGGACAGAAATTTGAAAGCAATGGAGATGGATGGTAAGTTAAACTTGGAAAAAGAGTTAGAAGTAAGTTGGTCTATAAACATTTATATGTTATCTAAATGGAAGTCTATAACACTGAACAAACAATAGTGGGTTTTAGATACTGTAAGTGGCACAACAGGTTAATGCACTTTTTTGAAGATGGGAATTCAAATTCTTGCTTAGGTCATTTGATTTTCCTGTTCTAGTCTCAGCTGGACATTTTGTCCAAATCACAAAAATTAAGACTCATAGTGTCACTGAATTTGCAAGTCTCTGCTCAAAATACAATCAGGTCTGGAACAGAATGGGTTTAGCAAGTCAGGTTTCAACTGCATTGGAAGAGTTGTGTTAGTAAATGTTCACATCACCTGCACTATCTGTATGGTGGCTAAGCTCTCGAGAAAGCTATTAGTGCATTGCTTTTATGAGCAGCAAAATGCATCCAAACCAGTCACAATGAAATAATTTTCTTTCAGAACTAAAGTGTTTGTGACCCATCTGTCACATGGCTGCCTCACCTTCCGAATGCATCCCCCTGAATGAGAAAGATAATGAGCCTCCAAACCAAGGCCTACAGTAGTCTTAAAATCAGAGCTAATATGAGCCTTGACTTTAATAAAATAAGTCTGAGAATCTGAACTTCTAATCCATATTTCCCCTTCTCCAGGTACAAAATAAACTTCTGCCTTTGTATTGGTACAAACATTCAGATTCCCTGTGTGCAAAGAATCACTGTTCCTCTCAGTGACGTTTCAAGGTCAACATTCCATAACAGTGACATGGGACGTTCATAGTTTTTTAAAGCTTAGACTACACTAGAAAAGGTTTCCTGGTCTAGCCCTTAGGGTATAACTATACTGGCTTTTGCTGGTATAGTTTATACCAGCTCCCTGAGGAAAGTGAGCTATACCTGCAAAAGCACTTTTATGCTGGTATAAGCACATCTACGGTAGGGCTTTTGCCAGTATAGTAATGTGTTAATTTTTTTACAACATCTCTAACCAGCATTGCTACACTGGCAAAAGATTTTAATGTAGACTTGGCCTAGTATTATTTCAAACTCTGACTGCAGACTCAGCAACACCCATTGGTTTACATTCACTGTTCCCTCTAAGCTGTGCGTGTGTGCATGTGCACACAGATCCTAAACCCTGTGCACACGGCGAAACGCTGCTCGCACAAAAAATGAAATACTACATCGGAGCCAGGCCGAAATATCATTTACGGGCGACTTTTGACTTTGTTCACCCAACATCTATCAACACAGCCAGATTCTACTAGCTGGGAAGGGGGGGAAAGGGAAAGGAGGGCAATGAATCTTTCGTACCCCTCCTCACCAGCATTTTGAACCTGGAACATTGATCACATTGGGATGGTCGGGACCCACACATCTCCTTGTAGTCTGTTCATTTGGCTGTGTACAAACTCAAGTATGTGCAATAAGTCAAAATGCCTGGCCGTAGTTGCTAAGGAAGTGCAAAGATTTCCCAGAAATGAACAAAGGTAAATGTTGTTTTCGTGATTGAAATCTTTCAAAGGCATTGGACTTCATACATTTACTCGTGATGTTTTACCATTTTCCCGCGTTTTTTTGCTATGCACAAACTTCCAGTATCCTGATGTGAATGATCTCCCGTTTGCCCTTTTGTCGAGTCACGCTGTTAAGCGCATTGAAATAGTAGCCATATAATAAAAGTATTAATTTTAAATAAGCCAATCTGGTAAAAAATCAATCCCAGAATGTCACTGTCTAGAGGTCTAAAGCGTAAAAGAACAGTGACTTCATTTAAATCTGGATGGCTGGATGAGACTATAGAGACAGTTACACCGAAGTCACATAGTGTAATGCTTGTTAAACTTCGTGAAATATTCACATATGATGAGGACAACGGAGTGGTTTGTGTATATTGTCGAGATACCAGAGCTTTGGGAGAATTTTCAACAGGAAGAATGTGGAACGATGTATGGAAGTTGGATTTTTTAAAGCGTCATCTGTCAAGTAAGTCTCATATAGATGGTGTAACAAGACTTAGAAACAAAAACCCTTCCTTACGGAGTGGATTGCTTAGCATGATTCTTGAAAGTCCAGCTGAAAAGCAGAGGAGACAAATTAATCTTGAACACAAGTGCTCAAACCTGGAAGAAATCAAGGTACTTATTGACAGTGTGTTGTTGGCTATTAAAATGAACAGCTCGATGCTTTCTGTTCAGGATATTAATGACCATATGGGAAAATATGTGTGCATACCAGTGAGCTGGAGAAGTAAAAATTATGCTTTTGAATTTCTTGAAATTATCAACTCCATTGTCCAAAATGACCTCATGCATGAAATAGCATCGGCAATATTTCATACTCTAGATGTTGATAAAAACTGATATATCCATTAACAGATACTTGATACTCTACTTTAAATATAGATCCATAAATTCTGCAGATTATAAAACTTCATTTGGTGGACTATTATGATTGCAAGAATGTGATGCTGTTTCAATAGTGTCTGCAATCAAAGCGTTTTATAAAAAACACTAGCTTGATCTAATGAAAATGGTGATGTTCACATCTGATGGTGCCTTCATGATGTTGGGCAAACTCAGCAGCGGGGCAGCTCAGCTGAAATGTGATATTCCACACTTAGTTCAGCAACATTGCGTTGCACACTGGGAAGACTTGGGGATTTCCGATGCATGGAAGGAGGTCAAGCTGATAAGAGACATCAAAACCTTAATGAGAACTGTCTACAAGGTGTTCTGTCAGTCATCCAGGAGAAAATGCAAATTTCAGGAAATAGTGGATGCTTCTGAATGTGAGTCAGTGGCTTTTAGGTCACTCAATGAAGTGCGCTGGTTATCTAGGTACTTTGCACTTTGAGCAATTATTCACAACTATAATCCTCTTCTGGAATATTTTGAGCAAGACAAAGATACTGATCCAGTTTCTAAATACTGCCACAAAAAGCTGAATACCGAATAACATTAGAAGTTTAGAATTATGTTTTGTCAGAGCTGGCTTCACTATCCACGCTGCTTCAGAAACGGAGCCTTACACCTCTTGAAGCGTTTCACCTTGCCCGAGGTAAACTGAGCAAGATCAGAAGACAGTACCTTGGAGATTCAGTCTTATGGAGTGACAGACTTAAGGCTCTCTTAGATATGAGCTCTCGAGAAAATAATGAAATTGATACCAGTTTCATAATAACTTTCATAAACATTTTGTGTGCACATTTGGCAGACAGGTTTCCAGAGGATGAAGTCAAGGAGTGGTCCGTTTTTGGTTGTGCATCAATAATTAAGTGTGACTTCAATTTTGGAATTCATCAGGTCAAATCCCTATGTTCAAAATACAAAGAGTTTCTTGCTGAAGAGATTGTTATAGTCAGTCAGTACAATGACTTCAAGTTTGCAGTAGCCGAAAGAATCAAAAACCAATTGGTGTTAAGTTTCCCGGATATGGTGACATTTGCTTACCAGAACGAACAGTTTCAGGATCTTGCAAAGTTGATGGATATTGGAGGAACATTCCTAGCATCACGTGCAGACTGTGAACATGGCTTTAGCTTAATGAACACTCTGAAAAACAAACTACGGAATCGTTTACAATAGATCATTTGGACATGCTGATGTGTGGTAAGCATTACCAGCTGGAGGGAGGACGGATAGATCTGGACAGAGTTTATATTGAATGGGCAAATGAAAAAGATCACAGGGAAAAACAGTAAGGTTAGTTTAGCAGTCTTTTTTTATATTTCAACCAATAAGGAAATTAAAATGCATTTGTAATTACATATCTTATTCTTGGCTGATAATCATTTATTGATATTTTTTAGGGAAATTTTAAATTTAAAACACAAACTCTTGTTTTTCTTATTTTACTTATGTCTCTATCTGAAAACCCATATAAATTGACATAATGGCATACTTATTAAATTGTCTTTATTATATGTTTATCAAAATCTTTTTGGACATGTGTATAGAATGAAAGGTGAAAGTGGACACCAACGGGCAGAAGCCTATGGACTGATAATGATCATGATTAATATGTGCTTGATATATGCTCATGATTGTCTATAAAAAAGATCATAAAGCATAATGCTTAAAACTAACTTCTGCTTCATAAAGAATGGTTAAGTTTCCTTTTTCTAAGTATTTTAAAATGACATTTATAAAATAACATGGTGTAAAACTATTATTATCACAAATTGCAAATTAAAACTTTTTAAATGTGTACGCATTTTACTCGCTTGGGCTCATTTGCCTCATGGCACACAAATTTGAACTCTGCTTCAAAAATTTGCACAGAAGAAATTTTTTGCGCACACGGCCTGTCAAAAATTAGAGGGAACATTGTTTACATTCTCCTTGTTCTTCTGGCTGTGACAATAACCAGTAACTTAATTTTCTATATATAAACATAAGCTTAGAGTCTGGAAAAAAACAGTAAGATCTGCAAGATTACCTGATTTCCAGGGAATTATCAAATAATGCATATTATTTGAAGGTCTTTCATTACTTAATCACATAACATTGGGAAGTCTAACATAAATGCAATTTCATGCTTGCCTTCTGGAGATTTCGTGTGTTTAAAATCAGAACCTCAAGTTTCATTGCTGTTGGGTTTTGCACTGAATATAAACAATTACCTTAATATAAGGTCGTAAGTCAGTAAATAAATGCTATTAGCTGCGGGCTATACAGTGACAGGCTGTATGCTTTTTAAATAGTTAGGGGTAAAATCCTGGCTCCATTGAAGTTAATGGCAAAACTCCCACTGAGTTCAATGGAGCTAGGATTTCACTCTAGTTTTTTCCTAACCCATTTCCTTCTGTCGTTATCTCACACTCTCCTCTATTTCCTTCCCTGCACAGTACAAGAATGTCTTGGTTTCTCCATCCTTGAGGACCAACATGCTTCTGCCCCTCACTACATATCTGACCTCATCTTTTTGTGTGATGTGCTCCCCCTCATCTACGCTTCACTTCACCAATATTGCCAGCCTTACCACCCTTTCCATCTGCTTCTCCCACAACTGTCTCCATGCTTTCTTCCACATAGCCCCAAACTTATGGAATGCCCTTCTGGACCTGGTCTGCACAGCTACTGCCTCTCCTTTTTTACATCCCTCTTGAAAACCCACTTCTTTCATGATGCTTGCAAAAAATTTGCCAGGTAGTTAGCCTACTCCTTAATTCTATCCACATGTCGCACTTTAAAGTAATACTTGCTTCACCATGCTGTGCACTAGCTTTTGAATAATAACTGCTTAATCTTAATAATGTTTGCCCTGACTTTCCTCCCCTTCCCTTCTTTATTCTCTTCTTACCCTTCATTGCATCTTGTCTGAAATTAATTTGTAAGTTCTGCAGGGCAGAGATGTCCTTTATCTTTATTGGATGGAGCCTCTTCACATTTTGGGTCCTGTTAAAATAAAAAAAATAATCTAAGCAGATGTAAATGTGTTCCTTACAGTCCATTGTTACAAGATGGACTTTATATCGGCAGCCACAGAATTCCATGTTTAGTGATGCAGAAGAGGTGGCTAGGTATCCAACTACTTGATTTGCATGGGCACATATGGAGATTATGCATGGAAATGATCACATACACAAGATTTAAGTACACAGATTTGGAGGATGATAGAAAATTTGGAACACAGTATTCAGATGGAGAAGATGAATTAAGATACCATGTAGGTAGTTTTGTAGAAACTTATGAACATATCTTTTCTTTAAGTGTTTCATACCTGGAGTTTCTGAAGCCCTTTGCTTTAAGTAGACAAAGATGGAAGAATGGGAATAACATGGCTGCTGTTATGCAGGAATCTCAGGGTGAGATAGACCAATCCCCCAAGGGAACGCAGACTGCAGAGCTGGGTGGTCTGACAACCAGACTACGAAAAAAGGTATGATGGCTGTCATGGCTAGTAGCTTTACTTTTAAATGTGAATTCTTATCCATTTTAAATTGCTTAGCTATCAGATCTAAAAGTCCAGTGATCAGCTGTGCTAGAACATACTCATAATGTACTGGCTTTATCTGCCAGCTGGTAGCCAGACACTAGAACAATCATCGAAGTTCTCTGGTCACTGGCAGAACTTGCTATGTCTGCAGTTTGCATGTGTTTACAAATGAGGCGGATCCTTATTGTCCATGGAAAGTGGCTCTATCAGATGAGATGAAGTAGGAGCTTTACTTTGGCTGAGGCAGTAGGAGCTGTACTTAATTTATCTCGATTTGATGTTGCACTTTATATTTTATCATGGACATTGGTGGTGCCTTGGAAATATCTGAGACAGATGAATTAGAATACTTAGTAGGCAAACACAGATAACCCATGCCTGTGCATACATAATACTTTACTTTTAGGCAGACTTTTGCAGTGTTTGAGGTCATGCCACTATTGTTCAAGTACAGAGCATATTTTTTCTTGTGGTATGATGTTGAGATCCTGAATGACAACTTCCAGGAACTTCCACTTGTCAAGAATGAAATGATAAGGGAGAATCCTTGAAAGAAAATACCACATGGATGAGTTCTGGAAGGGGCAGGACGAGATATATCTCCAGTAAAGGCCAATCAATGAAACATTTTTCAGGAATTGTACCTAGCCCAGGTTCAGGAGCAAAAGGGGGGAGAAGTCTCCTTGGCGCTGTCCACTTCCCCCTCCCCGCCCCCACCATTGTGCTCTTACAAGAGCCAGCCACAGCTGCGCCTGGAGGCCAAGATTTTCAAATTTGGATGCCTAAAGTTAGACTCATAAATCCATATAAGATGCCTAGATAAGTGACCTGATTTGTCAAACTGCCACTGCCTTCAGTTAGATTTTTGAAAATTGGGCCACTTATTTTGGCTTCTAACTATGGGCATAGAAGCATAACTTCAGGCAGCCATTTTTGAAAATTTTTGCTTTAATGTTTATGAAGCAATTTGAGGCCTTTGGGGGAAAGAAAGGAATCAAAGTGCAAATTATATTATGTGAAACTTGCCAGTGTGCTGATCTGTGTGAGTGCGCAGGTACGTACAGCAAAGCATGCTACTGCATACCTCACAATTTGGTAGTTCGGGTGAAATATTAAGAAGGACATTGTACCTCACAGCACATAATGGTTTGGTTGTTGTTTCACTGGGGTAATTCAACATCCCAATCGTTTTCTTTCTGGCTGTAGTTACGAGGGGACTGGAAGACCCTTCGAAGAGCCTTTAAGAAGCTGGATATTGACAGCAGTGGCCACCTCTCTTTGCCAGAATTCAGATCTGTCCTGAAGCTCTGTAACCTTCTGCTAGATGAGGATGAGGTTTACCGCATTCTGTCTAAATTTGATCCCAACCTGGATGGGCAAATTGATTACAAGTCCTTTTTGGAAGAAACTTGCAAAAAAGGCTAACCACGTACAGCCAAAAAAATCTCCTGCAAACCCACAATAAAATAATGTAGACTATGCTTGTGAGTAGAAGAGGAAGAATTGTGTGTGCCTGCTCCCAGCTGCTTATGCTTCCAGCTAAGTCATTTGCTTCTCTTTGGAGTGTGGATCTCTGCTTTGTGTCTTTTAGCTACTCGTGAGTTGCCCACTCTATTACCAGTTGTTTTGTAGGGGGATAATAAAAACTGAGAGCAGAGAGTGAAACTGAGTATTAAACAAATACTGTACTATATTTAAAACCTGATTCAAGCTGTTACTAAGGAAACTAATATTCTGAAAAGCAGAGGCAAGGACGCAGCTTAGAGAAAAAATAAAACTTTCAGTGAAGGTACCAGGTGGATTTTTGCTGTTTAGGATGCAATGACAATGAGTCCCTTTGATTTCACTGAGAGTTGGATCAGGTCCTTTGTATGTGTTAGCCAGAATTTGGCCCTTAATATAAACATACATTTTCATGCTTCGTTATCTTTTCTTTTTTCTTACGAATGTATTTTCTCCATAGAGTACAACAGGCAGAGGGCCCGATTCTGCAACAGCTCTGCACATGACTTCACTGAACATTCTATGCTCAAAGCAGTTGTATGTTTAGACCCATGTTAGTTATCTGTTTATTTTTGTAGTACAATTACATTTTCATAAACATGTAAATGCATAGTTGATTTGGTTAAATAAATATCTGAATTCACTTAAATATGTGTCATTTGTCTATTCGGTACATAGGACCAAATTCACTGCTGGTGTAATTCCACTAAAGTGACTTCTTATGTATAGAAATATAGTTCCACTGGTTTCAGTGAAGTTTTGCTGATTTACATTAGCTGAGGATCTGGCCAGGCATGTTTATGCAAGGTATTGCCATGAGTGAGGAGTTCTTTTTGCTTTGCTTTGAACACACTCTTCCCTTGCAGCTACTCACTTGAAATCCATCATAAATAAAAATGTTCATTATTATCCTGTGATGTGTTGGTTTTGCAGGATCTTTGCTGTCTATGTATTTTGGGAATCATAGAGGAAAAGATTAATTCCTGCTGTAGCTCCTTTTCCAAATTCTTTCCCCTGCTTGCTATCTCATAGTGTACATCAAACCTACCCTCAGCTATACCAGTATAACCCTATTGTGTCCAATGGGTTTGTACTATCTCTAATTTACCTTGGTGGGATTGCACAGCTGTAAATAAGTACAAATGAGTTTTAGCCCTGGTATGAGCAGGAAGAGAAAGCAGCTCATTCCCCAGCAGTTGTGAGGACTCTGCAGTGCCAACAGGAGTAAGAAGCAGTTAAAAAAATTTTTTTTACAATAGAGAGCAGGTGTAACTCTGATTACCCAGTATGGGGCAGATCCTCAGCTGGTGTAAATTGTCATAGCTCTATTAAAGTCAATGGATCTATGACAATGGAGCTATGACAATTTACACCAGCTGAGGATATTTGTTGAATTAAGGCTCTGATTCATCACTGAGCTCCCTGCATTTGTATGAAGCACCTGCAGGATGGTGCCTGCTTTTCTGTACCTAGTGTGAATTAGAACTGCACTGTAAGCTTTTATATTGTTACAGTAATGAATAATGAAGCTACCTTTCAACTTTTCACTGAACAAGCAAAAAATACACATTTCTGTTAACAATAAAGCATTTATTGTTAATCTAACTGCACTAATCTTAATAGAGGTGATGAAATATCGTGCACGTTTAAAGATTTTGTATTGCTGTAATTTCAAAGTTAGCATTACAGGCTTTAATTTCAAAATGAACCTGGATTTAACATTTTTGGTCTCAGTCCCATTGAACTTTCCAAATAAAAGTCTCTTTTTTTACATATGAACTTTCAGTTTCATCCAGTTGCTATCCGTCTCTCAATCCTTTCATTACATGCCATGCTAATGCGTACAGAGTGGCATGTAGGTCAACATGTGCTATGCCGTACTTTACTTTGCCCATGTGACTGTGAAAATACATCTGGTACATTTTGCCATTGTTACATGTTATCTAATAAAAAGGGGTCAGGAATCTTGTTTCTGAGACAGCCTTAGGACTTGATTCTCTTACCAGTTCTGTAAGGTTAGTTTATAGAGATGGACAAATAGTTAGGGATGAAATACATCACCACTCGAACCAGGGAAGAAATCTATCCCCACTTGACCCAGACAAGCTGAATCTGGACACTGAGATCAGGTTCTGAAGCTGCTATCCTATGAATAGCGAAGTTGTCCACCAAAAAGTCTGTATCTAGCAGCCTGCCTTCAGGAGGAGAGGCCAACAAAGTATATTTCAGTCTCCAAGAGACTATGTCCATGGTGCAGACTTTTCCTGGATAGTCACAAAGAAGCAGTTGGCCTCTTCCTCCTGTGCTGGGATCACTCTATCTAATTTAATTGTAGGTATGTTTGAGGCACTCATCACTAGAACATCTGAATAATCTCTAGTTGCCCATCTCAGAGAGTGGGGTAGCAGGAGAAGAAGGGTGGTCTAGTGGTTTGGTTGCTAGCCTGCAACGTAGTTAGGGCCTCTAGCCACCACTATAATATAAATACATTAGGGATTGTTTTGTGTTAAATGAGACTAAGATAATCCTTGTCTCTTCTCTGCTTGAATAAAGAATCAACAAGAATGCACACCAGTTATGGAACTGTCAAAGCACATTTTGTCAGACATTGTTCATAAAATGGACTTTTGGTCTGTGCATCCACTGATGTGGGGAAGGGACGGTCCAAGCTGATAAGACATAACTGTTGTCTCCAGAGGTAAAGTGAAAGCTTTTCTTAATATATAGGGCTGGAATGAAGAGAGGGGAATTTAGGAAGGATTGAGCTAATAGGAGCATAGGGGTTGGAAAAGGAATGGGACTTTCATAGAATCACAGAATATCAGGGTTGGAAGGGACCTCAGGAGGTCATCTAGTCCAATGCTCAAAGCAGGACCAATCCCCAACTAAATCATCCCAGCCAGGGCTTTGTCAAGCCTGACCTTAAAAACATCTAAGGAAGGAGATTCCACCACCTCCCTAGGTAACCCATTCCAGTGCTTCACCACCCTCCTAGTGAAAAAGTTTTTCCTAAACCTCCCCCACTGCAACTTGAGACCATTACTCCTAGTTCTGTCATCTGCTACCACTGAGAACAGTCTAGATCCATCATCCTCTTTGGAACCCCTGGTCAGGGTTCCCTCCCCACTGTGAACTCTGGGGTACAGATGTGGGGACCCGCATGAAAAACCTCCTAAGCTTATTTCTACCAGTTTAGGTTTAAAACTTCTCCAAGGGACAAATTCCTTCCTTGCCCTTGGTATCACTGCCACCACCAAGTGATTTAACAAACATTCGGGGAGGGCCACTTGGAGCCCTACCTCCCCCAAAATATCTCCCCAAGCCTCTACACCCCCTTTCCTGGGGAGGTTTGAGAATAATATCCTAACCAATTGGTTACAAAGTGAGCACAGATCAACCCCCTGGGTCCTTAGGACACTGAAAAACAATCAGGTTCTTAAAAGAAGTTTATTTAAAAAAAAAATAAAAGAATCACCTCTGTAAAATCAGGATGGAAGATAACTTTACAGGGTAACAAAAAGATTCAAAACACAGGATTTCCCCTCTAGGTAAAACTTTAAAGTTACAAAAACAGGGATAAACCTCCCTCTTAGCACAGGGAAAATTCACAAGTTAAAACAAAAGATAATCTAACACATTTCCTTGCTATTACTTACTAGTTCTGTAATATTAGATGCTTAGTTTAGATATGGCTTAGGGAGATGTATTTTCCCTGCCCTGGTTCCTCACTGACCCGGAGAGAACAACGGAACACAAAACAATCCCCCACAGATTTGAAAGTATCTTCTCCCCTTATTGGTCCTTTTGGTCAGGTGCCAACCAGGTTATCTGAGCTTCTTAACCCCTTACAGGTAAAGGAGGGATTAACCCTTTACAGGATAAGGAGGGATTTTATGCTACTCTTAGCTGTATGTTTGACACCCCCTTTCAGGTACTTGAAAGCAGCTATCAAATCCCCCCTCATTCTTCTCTTCTGCAGACTAAATAATCCCAGTTCCCTCAGCCTCTCCTCATAAATCATGTGTTCCAGCCCCCTAATCATTTTTGTTGCCCTCCTCTGGACTCTTTCCAATTTTTCCACATCTTTCTTGTAGTGTGGGACCCAAAACTGGACACTGTCCTCCAGATGAGGCCTCACCAATGCTGAATAGAGGAGAATGAGCACTTGATCTGCTCGCAATGCTCCTACTTATACAGCCCAAAATGCCATTAGCCTTCTTGGCAACAAGGGCACACTGTTGACTCATATCCAGCTTCTCATCCACTGTAACCCCTAGGTCCTTTTCTGCAGAACTGCTGCCTAGCCACTTGGTCCCCAGTCTGTAACAATGCATGGGATTCTTCCGTCCTAAGTGCAGGACTCTGCACTTGTCCTTGTTGAACCTCATCAGATTTCTTTTGGCCCAATCCTCTAGTTTGTCTAGAGAGAGCTCTATAGAACAGCAAATACCATCAGCAGCATGATCATTTCCTGAGACAGGGAAGGGCACTATGCATGTGAGTGAGGTGTCCTCGCTCATATTGTTTCCATGTGTATGGAGTCAATGATTTGCTCTCTGTGCAATGTTTGACACTACTGCAGGGGATCACAATATAATACCTGCTTCTGAATGGATAAAATAGAGAGTGCTACATTGTTATTGTATTGGTGCCAGTTGATAGGTGACCCTTCATGAACATTTGCTTTAAAGAGGGGAAATGTCTTGTGGCTATGGCATTGGTGTGAGACTAGGAAGATATGGGTTCAATTTGGGGGGTTTTCACAAACTTTCTGTGGACTTTCGGCAAGTCATTCAACCTCTCTGGTTCAGTTTCTGCCCTATATGCTGCAGATAACACTTCCCTCATTCATAAGGGGTTGTGTGGATCACATAATTAATGGTCATAAGGCATGCCGATATTACAGTGATAGGGGCCATTTACTAATTTAGAGAGAGAGAGAGAGATCACATAATTAAAGGACCCACTGCTGCAGGTCTCCTACAAGAGGAAGCCTAAGTGGGGAGATGTTAAGGTGCTCTGGGTGAGTGTAGTTGTGGCTGTGTGTGCTGAAGGAATGTGTCTGGGACTGTGTGTGCCATAGGGTTGTGTGTGTGTTTGTGTGTGCCAGGGGAATGTGTGTGTCTGTGAGGCATCTGTGTGTGTGCTGGGGGGAATGGGTGTGTCTTTATGGCATCTTTGTGAGGGTCAGGGGAATGTGTGCATCTGAGGGCTATCTCTGTGTGTGCCATGGGAATGTGTTTGTCTCTGTGGCATCTCTGTGAGGCGGGGGAATGTGTGCATGTGTGTGTGCCAGGAGAACTGTGTTTGCATTGCACTGCTGTGTATCCCAGGAGTATGTGGGTCTGGGTAACATTTGTGTGTGTGCTGGGAAAGCGTGTGTGTGGTGTTTGTGGGTGTTTTACGGGATGCCTCTGCATGTGCTGTTGGAGTGTTTGTGTCTGTGTGGCTTCTCTGTGTCATGGGAATGTGTGTGTCAGTGTAGGGCTCGTATGTGTTCTGGGGGGATGTGTGTCTGGTACCCTGTGTGTATAGCAGAAGGCACTTCACAAACCCACCCTTATTGTAACCGATTGAAAATCCAGAGTGCAAACGGGGCTGAGTTAGTGGATCTTCCTGTGTGTCTCTGAAACCGCTCCCCAAAGCCCCCAGTCTTGGCCACAAGTCGAACGGGAGCTATCTGGCTTTCCCAGGTGCTGGTTATTGTCAGCTCAGCCAGGGGAGGGAACTGATTCCTACCAGCTTGGGGCAGCCACCCCGGCTGCCTCGCTGTGCGCTCGCCTTCTGCTCGTCCGCTCTCTTTGCCCGGGGTCTGCCCCGGGGGGGATCCGCTCTGCCCATCATCTCCTGCGGTTGCCTGTGCCCTGCTTGCAGCTGCCGCGGGCGCGGCGGCTCCTGACCGGCCTTCCTGTCCGCTGGGGCCGCCGGCCGGGGCAGGTGCGGGCTGGCCAGCCGCTGGGGGCGCGGTGCGGGGCTCGCAGGCGGGAGGGAACACGGGGCGCTGTTTGCTCAATGACGCTTGAAAGCACAAGTGACCTCTGTATTAAGGAGGCTGCCGGGCGCTCAAACCAGGCGACCTGGCGGGCTCCTCCGCCGGCCAAGACAGAGTCAAGGGGACGGAGCCCCAGCTCCCGGGAGGAGCTTTGTTCCCCCTCGTATGGAGAGACCCTTTGATTTCATGGCGCCGATTATTTTTATTCCTGCCCACTCAAGGATGAAACCCAAGACATAAGAGATTGTCCCTTTCAGCGGCTCCACAATGGGTCACCCCCAGCACACATCACCGCGAGCTTTGGCTGGGTTTTGTAGGGGGCTCTCTTGGAAAGCGTACAACTCACTTAAAGGGAGCGCGCAGGGAAAGAGAGGCCCTGAAGCCAGGCATTGTGGGCGAGGGCAAAACACGTTTAGCTCGCAGTCTGGTTGCAGTCAGTTCCCTCCTTGGGGCGAGCTGCCATTATTCATCTTATGGGAAGTCAAACCAGCTCAGATTCGACTTTTGGCCAAGATTGAGCAACCAGGGAGAGGTTCCAGAGAGCGATAGACGGGGAGGGGGTGGAGGAAAGCGGGGGTGGGGAGGCTTTTATCCTAAAGTCATTGGCAATCCAAAGCAGGATTTATCCTCCACAGTCAAATGAAAACGAGAAGGACAAAAAAATCGAGAATAGCAACATTCAAGGTACAAAGACTGTCATGGACCAGTGCAAATTTGCAAAATTATATGTAAATGACCACAGTTTTGACCGTGGTGGCCCTGTGCTAATCCCAGAGAGGAAATCTACTTAGCAAAAGAAAGTTTTTGTCTAATTTGGTTAACAGTGACCAAAATGCTGCATATATTAATAATTTATATTTCCAGGGTAACACTATATCTTTAATGCTTCAGTGCAAAAGAGGATTCAGAATGGCTTAATGCTCACAGAATAAAAATCGTGAAAGACTTGCTTCATTTTCTGCATCAAGCGCTGGTGAAAATGAGTGTAAGACATGTGTTTTCATAATAGGCACCAGCCATTCTTCTTCTGCTGAATACATTTGGTTTATCCCATATCGCCCCACGTACATTTAGCAAGAGGTATTTTCCTGCTTTCCTCGCTCGGATTTAAAGTCCCAAATGTATCCTAATGCAATAGAATTTCCTTCTCCTCCCTTTACCCTGTAATACGGCTTCTTTCTTGTCAATCTGAAACACAAGGCTTTTCTGTATTTACAGTTTAAATGGAAGGTACACATGACACTTTCCACTCATTGTAATGAAGATCTTTTTGTCTGTCTCTGAATAAAGGAGTTGATGGTTTACAAATTGTGGGTCAGCCCATTCCATGACCTCAGTAAACACTCCGGGTCAAATCTCCCTCAAGGCTGCAGCGTGCAATGGAATAAGTTAATTTAACCTTCGTCAACGGATCGGGGAGTGCAAGCCACAGGAAAAATACTAATAACTAGCACCGGGAATCACATGTAAGAAACCATTTGTTGTCAGAGCACACAGGAGGTTGGTTCTTATTCAGTGACCCAGACGAGGTAGGAGAAATGAAACTGCTGAAATGTCCTAAGAGCTCAAAAGGAAGGCATGGCTGGGCAAAGGAATATTAGCTAAACTCTTGTTTGCCTGGATGCCAATGTTGCCCTTCTAGATATTAAACCCGTAGATTTGCTCCTCATGCTGAGAGGCTTGTTTGCCTCTCCACTTCTCCTGTTTTGATGCTTCTGTAACAAAAATTGAGCTCCATAGATATACCCGTCACTAAGGAAGCGTATCTCTTTGCAGTGTCACTCAGCGCTCGCTGCAGCACCTTTAAAACCGCTCCTGATATTCCCGTGTTGAACAGAGGACTCAGCTCAGACGCGGTGAAATGGCGAGTTTATTGAAGAATGTAATGAGAAAAAATCTGGCGTTGGCCACTATACAAGCCAGAGTCTGTGAGACAACGTTAAAGGCTCGGCTCCTCCTGAGCTGTTTTCTGGGTGTATGTTTTCCACCTGTTAAATTACTGTCTGTCATAGGCCAAGTGCTACAGAGCCTAAGGTCACCTTGTTCCTTAGGCCACATCTGTTCCTGTTATTTTCCTCCTAAGGAGATAACGGCCATAAGGAAATTCCAGAATAAGACAGAAGGGAAATCGTCCCTCCTTCCTAGTAAAATGTTCCTTCCGACTTCAACAAGAACATTTTGCCTTTTCTGTTTACCGTCAGGTCACCCGTACATCTTGGGGGAAATGGATAGGCTGGTTCCTTCCTGTCTATTAGCTCGCCTCAAGGAATCTTTATAATTGTACTAAAGGTGTTTCGTTTGCAGCCTTAATACTGCTGCATTGTAACTGTGACAATGGAAGACTGGCATGGATTTACATACAGGGATGTTTGTGAGACAAGCATGCGCTGGTCCCGCTCATTGTCTCTCGGGATCACGTGTACTGTGTGTATACACATACCGTCCCTGATTCTATATAAACACATGTATCTACAGGCACAACTTCAATGCTACTTTTCTGAATATGTTTTCATGGGCGATATCGACGCTTGATAAAGCAGAGGGCTCTTGGGAGACGCATGAACGCTACTGTATTTTAAAGAGTGCGGTGAGGTGAGGTTTACCTGAACACCGAAACACCGTAGTTTGCTTCTCTCGCCCGCTTAATTCCGCGTAGTTACGCGGCACCCCAGAAACACTCTAGCGCCAGAGCGCGCCGTGTGCGCTAGACCCAACGCTTGGAGACACGCGTCCCCCAACCCTTTATCGCAGCCGTTTCCGTTGGTTTTACTCCCCCCCCCCTCCACCAATGAAGTGCCGATGGGAAACCAGACCAAAGAGTTTATATCACATTTATTCCAAGCGCTGTACGTGGTTTGTGCCCTGCACATAGAACCGAAGCGTGCAAGGACACGGAGCAGGTTGGATGAATAACGCATCGCAAAAGCATCTCACACTGGAAACATCCTTAACCTTTCCCAGTGATCATTTATTCCGAGCTATAACTTCACAATCATATGTATTTACATTTGTACACTAGCGCTTACTAGGTGAATGTATGCGCCTGTGGATAATTTACTCTTCCCCCGATATAAATATGCAGCCCGCAGGCCGAGTCTCTATAGCACAGAAGGGGGATGCTGGCCGTGGGGCAGGCTGAAGGTGCTGGGGTGGGAATGGCCGATCAGGTTGAGATAGTGTCTGTCCAGACCCTGTACTGACGACAGGAAAGTGTTGCGTTGCTGCCCGGGGTTAGGGAGGGGCATGGCTGCGTTGGGAAGGTAAGGGATGGTGGGGCTTCTGGCAGGACCATGCCAGGAAAACGGACCCCCGGATCCCTGCTGAAACATAGACTCATTGGGACTGTGAGCAGGGCACTCCGGAGCTGGGTGAAGCTGGTAGGAGAAGTCCGGTTCTGGGAGCGATCCCAGAGTGGTGAAGATAGGTTCGGTGACAAAGCGAGCTTTGGACTGCAGGAAAGCCAGGATCCGAGCATATTTGGTGTCTTTGGTCTCCATCCGTTCCACTGTGGTCAGGTAATGGACTAGATTCTTCATGCACTCGTGGTATCCATAGTGAAAATAGTTGGCGAACTCAGCTAGAAGCTCTGCTGGAAAGAAACGGAACAGGATAACGGGTCAGGTCCTGACTTCGCTGCTTTCTGCCTAAGGGAGTTAAAAAAATTCCAGGCCACAATGTCTCTCCGAGTGTTGGAGATACTGACACCTGCATGTTAACACAGCCAGTTAAACCAGTACGCGGATTATTTCATTCTCCACCCACCCACTCCTCAGCAGTTCTGGTTGTAGCTAATGTGATTTACACTGTGAAAGGATGGGATGTCCCTGGAGCGCTCGCAGAACCAGCCGTGGTTGCAGGAAGATTTTCAAACCCTGTGTGCCAAACGTGCACAGATCACCACGAGCACCAAGACGCTAAGCGTTGTACCTACCCTTGTCTCTGCCACGGGGGAAATCTGCCGAATGCAAGGCTCGCAGATACTGAACAGTCATTTCCAGGATCTCCGCTTTCTCTAACTTCCCAGAGCTCTGAAACACATAGACAAAACCCTCATGAAACGCCTGGGGGAAACCAGAGCCAGAAGTATTCTTCCTGAGTTCACCAAACCCATGGAACCTAAAGTCGGTCAGGGAGAAAGCACCAGGGAACATTGACACGCAAGACACTTTCCTTTGCTGACTGTATGAGCCTGGCAGCTACTTCCCAAGATACACCTCCATGACAAGAGTCATTCCAAACCAAATAAGGTCATTGCAGTCATGCAGGTCATGTTCATCCTTAAACATGCAACTATGTGTCACGTCCCCCTTGGTAACGACGGCACGCACTTTTCAGCGCTCTAGCCAGCAGCTGGAGCATACCTGCTTTGCCAAAGCCATTGGCACGGTCTTCCCCAATTCATTGAGGCAGCGATTGATCCGATCCCTCCTTCTTTTCTCAATCACTTTGTGAGACACTGGAGTCCTCTATAACACACAATGTGCAGACAGACACATGGAACAAGGCGTCTGAAACACGAGCAGACACCACCCCAAAACGCAAAGAGAAACTCCCCACATCCTTTGGTTTCTAGTTTTATCCAGAGATATTCACCTTTAAAAAAAAGTTACTCTAACGTCAGACATTTGATCTGACCTTCACTAATCCGTTCGCATATTAATTTAACTCGACTATTATTTTTTTTAAAAAGCCAGGTTAATTTTGGCCCCAGAAGCGAGCGCTCCGCCAGCCCTGCTTGACTGCACAGGGAAGGCCCCCACCAAACCTGATCTCCACAGCAGTGCTCTTGCTGAGGATCGGTCTGAGTGTTAATTTCTGGTTTTCTAAACCAAACACGAGCCCAAGCTTTTTTGAAAAGCCTACAAATAAACCGTCGTTCTGTCGCGGCTGGGCAAGCAGCCGGCAGCCCCAGTGCGCAAGGATTAGCTCCAACTTACTTTCCGTTCCTTTAGTTTAGAGGCCATCCTGGGAAGACACACCACTGGGGAAAGCCTAGCAGAAGGGAACGCCTGTCTCTTCTCAAGAGTCTCAGGTGCACTGCAGCCCCCTAGCCTCCAAAGGGCTGCTTATAAAGCGATCATTTCTGGGGGGAGACTCGGGGTATTCATAGCCTGCCTGATTCCCTAGGATTAGGGAGAGCGGTTTGGGGAATGTATGCATTAAAGATCAGTTTTAAAGGAGTAAAAAAAATGTATTTTTTTCAGTCAAGGGGGCTAGCAGGGGGCAGATCAGCTTTGTTACTCCACGTGGACCTTCAAAGGACACGTGATCGCCCCCAGAATAACATTTGCATGGCAACAGGACTGAGGGGAGCAGCAAGCAGAGCGCAGTGGCGCGCTAGCAGCGTGTGAACACAAGCTCTCTTCTTTAGTTCCAAGCGCCTGGTCTCTCACACGATCGCCTGTTTACAAATCCCAGGCAGCCCCCCCCTCTTCCCGTGTCCAAGCGCTGACTGCATTTTAAAGCCTGTCCAGAGTCATTAAAGTAATTAAGTAAGCCCTTAATAGGCTGTTCCGCCCAGTTCAAGGGAGAGCCCTTGGAGACGGAGTGGCCCCGTTTGTTCTCAGGCTTTTCTCACACGACTTGGTGACACGTCTATCTTTATGAGAGATGGCAGCGAGGGTTTTTGTTTACACCGCTTTATGTGCTGGGACATCCCGGCAGGTGTGGGACTGGGGGCTGGCACACGACCCCCCCCCTTTTCCCCTCCTCCCCTCTGCAGGCCCAGGGAGACTCCCGCGAGCCTTTGGCACACGACGGTCCTTTTTGTGTGGTGTGTGTCTGTGTGTTGTTGTTTTACCCCCCTACTCCCCCCTTTGGAGAGGCTCAATTTGTAGCCTATTATCCTATAGGAAAATGTCCCATTGAAATGTATGAATAGTTTCATTGGGCCTAAATTTTAATAATGCGGGTCAAAGAAAAGAGGGGCAAATAAAGAGGAGATCGCAGCTGGTCTGAGAGTGCATTATTCGGTGTCACCTGCAAGAGGAGTCGCCTACAGACCCCCTATTCATTTGCCTAATTTTGGTCAATTTAACAAACTTCAGGAGAAATTATTGTGGCATTGTTCGGGAGGGTAAAGCTTTCTGATCGAATTAACAGCATGTTTTGATCCGGTAAATGTCATTAAAAAGAAAGAAACAATCGCGTTTAAAGGGCTCTGAGTTAAATGCGCCAAGTGGAGACGCCAAAGCGCACAGCTCACAAAGGGAGCAAGTAACTGCCACAGGGAACTTTTGTACACGCACATTGCTGAAGTTTTTACACAAAAAGGCATTATTTCATACTTGAATACGTTTAATCCAACAATTGTCTATTTTCTGCAAACATATTTTCACAGCATTGTTAACTTTTTTTTATGGCCTCTGTTCTGGCAGCCGCGTTTCTCGCCTCGAGAGCGCAGAGGACTCCTTTTCGGGGGCATGGCAGTGTTTGTCCCTGGGGGGGAGAAAGGGAGGACGGGAGAGTTTGGGGAAGTTGATCTCTCTCTTTTTAAAGGGTTTAAGAGGAAAATATCGAAAACACACAAACAGAAGCCAGAGGAAATTAGCTGAAAGGAAGCTGGGAACCCCCCTGTCTCCAGAACCTCTGAGCGCGTTTCCATGGCTCTTTCACGGATCCTTGCCACCGCCCTTGCTTTTTGCATAGGGACTCCCCCCGCCCCCAAGTAGCCCACTTTACACATTTACTAACTAAACAGCAGCTCTGGATTGTGACTGTACCCCGCAGAAGGAAATAAAAAAATCACTTTCACTGAGGAGATGTGTGCTAGGGGCTGAGCTGTCTTTCCAGTGTTTAGTCTTGCCCGTCTGGGAAATGTTGCAGTCCCAGAGAAACATTATAAAGATGCCATTTACTCCAGTCCTATCAGCTCCAGGATATTTCTTCCAAACATCCACTTCTCTTTTCTTTTTAGTGTGTTGCTACTATTTCTTTGTAGTTTAAGTGTGGAAAATCTGACCCATCTGATCTTTCCGTATAAGTTACATGGGTAGCACTGACTGTGAATACAGATTCTTGTCCTTGTATCTGAGCGATGGTGACCCTCTCCCCCAGTGCAACATAGTCAAATAGACTGAAAGTCCAACGTTCAAACTTGAGCTTCGCATGCGAAGAGTTTAGAACTGTTCAGTATTAAAACACCGAAGTAATTCTTTAACCGCGTCTTCCCAAATGTTTGTACGCCAGGCTAGATTCAAGCTCAGACACTCCAATGTGGTGTTCTGTTTGCAGTAGATATTCTTTCGGGACGCTTGTAGTATATTCAGTCTCATACAATGGGATTAAAAAAACTAACCGTTATCATCCAAATTAACTAAACTGTGAATAGCAAACGTGAGGTCTTTTTTTTCTCTTTCTTTTTTCTTCCCTTCGCCACCGGAGATGGAGTTGATCCTCTTACAGTCTGTGTTAACCACCAGCTGCAGGCACCCGCAAGACAACTTTTTACACCACTAGACTTGTTTATTTTCTTCTTTTCTGCCACAGAATTGTAGCTCTGCAGCTCAGCCCAAGCCAGGCTAGGATGTTGTCCAAGAGAAGGCTGGGGAGGACTAGAACAGTGGCCTGCAAAGTGGGTATGCCAGGGCCCGAGGTGCGCTGAAAATGAAAATGGCATATTAACTCAGACGTGTTTGCTTTTTCTTGTCTTTATTTCCAACGTTATATCTTCGATCAGACTAAGAAGAAAACCTTGAGCAGAAATCATGCGGTGCTTGGGAAATCTCTCTTACACTTTTCAGCGCCTCCAAAGAAGAGGAGCATTTCTATTTAAACTCTCCAAAAGTGACACTTTGATTTTCCTAACGCAAGATTGTGCTTGGTTATCTGACAAGGAAAACTGCATACTCTTCCCCCTAACTCCAGTTTGTCCTTTAGTCGCTTTTGCCTCGTAGCTAATTTGTAATTATTCTCTTACACTATGAGACCATTTTTTATTTTGTTGGTGACGCCTTTAAATACTTGATACACATGTTATTTAATCAAAACTTGCATTACACACACAAACAGTACTAATATAGGAGATTTAAAGTTATAAACCCAGAGAAATAGACCATTAAGGCCTTTTTCTCTGTCCTTCATGCCCCCACCCCCAACACACACATACACAAACTCTCATTACATGCACATCACGAAGGGCCCAATCCTGACGCCAGTGACCAAACGCCCTTTTACTTTAGTGCCGGCAGGACCCTATATCCAGGGATCTAACTAACAGGGCTCAAGCCAACGAGGGTCACCTATGCACAGCTATTAATGGGCTCGGTCCCTTGGCTTGTGGTCAGGGCTCACACTGAGCGGAACACGAACGCTCCAGTGCTTATGTTCTGTTACTGCAAAAGAAACAAGGCGGAAATAACAGTGACCCCGAGTTTGCACAGGCGCTACTGGACCCGATCCTGAGCACGGGGGTCTTTCGGGGCTGCAGGAGCCCAGCCCCTCCTTTCTTCCTGACGTTCCCAGGGGAGTGAGTGTGGGGCTGGTTTCCCCCTGGAGATCCCCACAGCCCCGAAGGGGGCAGCCCTGGGATGGTCTTGTCAGGAGCCCGGGAGCTGTGCCAGAGGCGTCTCGGGACTGGGGACTGGGCGGGAAGGGGGGTTCTTTGGCGGGGCCGGTGCTGGATGTCAACAGCAGAAGCCCGTTGGGCGCTTATTCTGCCCTGACCAAAGCCGGGCTCCAGCGCGCTGCGGAGTGTGCACGGGGCTGTGCTCAGAGCTGCAGGGCGCGGGCTGCGAGGGGCAGGCGAAAAACTGTCCAGCGCCGTGTACAGTGGCTGGCTGACACGCCGGAAGGACTGTGCCTGGGCAGCCCCTGGGGGGTTCACACCGCACCAGCTCCTTGTTGCAAACAAAACCGCCCCGCATCACTACGCCACACCGGGCACCGCTGGCCCGCGCGCCCTGAATGGCCCACGTGCAAGTCCCTTCCCGCCATTTAGAGACAGGGCGGGTCAGTAACATCTTCCACTGGTCCCGGGGCTGAAATGGAAACGCCCCGACATGAAGAAAAAGGAAGCAAAATTTAACAGCGCCAGCTACTTCCTGAGCTAATGCAAGAAACAAAATCTCAGCCCCACAGCTATAACCCGCGGAGCACTGCATACAACTCCAATATGCTGAGCAGAGGGACTTGGGAGAAACTGGGGAACCACTTCCTGCATCTCACCTAGGACAGAGGGGACCCCCTCAAACAAGAAATCACCACAGGCTCTCAGCACCGGAAGAAAAAAAAATCAGGAAAGTTACCTGGAAATCAGGTAAGAAATCAGAAGTTGGTGGTCCAATAAAATATATTCCCTCACCCACCTTGTCTGTCTAATATCCTGGACCAACAGGACTGCAACAACGCTGCATACCTCAATAGGCCATTTAAAGAAAGCCTGAGCTATTAGGCTCACCTCAGGTGCTTTATTTGAACCCAGGCAGGTTTTCAAATGGAGATTTGAACCCTTACCAAAAATGGGGCAACATTTTACTGTGAGAGGCTGGATGGAACCACTTTAATAAAGGCTGTTACTTGGGGTCGTCAGCACTGTAGCCCTTTTCATAGAGAAGGTCTTCAGCGGGCTTGCTGGGCAATTTTGTGACCCAGCATGTTGGGTAGTTCCTAAACCACTGAAGTCAGAGTTTGGTAAACACCACAGACATTGTCCCGCTGTATGCGCCTTCCCACTCATCTAGCCATGACATCTCTGATCCTTCACATAGTCTCCCCATTGAGAGCCTTCTCCACCGCAGCCCTTGCATTGCATCAATGCATCTACTGCATTGAGCTGTCATGGACTTTTGCCTCTTATATGAAAACATAGCTTTCTTCCTTGCCTCTAGCCCTCAGTTTATTTTCTCTTCTGTTTTTAGTTGATTTTTTAATTTTTAACTGTATTCATTCACTAATTTGGGGCTCTAAATTTTAGGTTCATCTTATTTATTTTAGTAGCCCCTTTGACATCATTGGTTCTTCTTGCATGAATGAGGTGAACAGGATTTGGCCTTGTGTGAAAGTTGGTGTCCAAGGAAAAGCCATATTGATTATAAAGGAAACTGACAAAGCATTAACTACAGCAGTGTTGTAGCAGGGTGCTGCTATACTCTGTGGATAGCCTGGTAGGCTGTTCAGATTTCTGTTAGCAAAACAAATTTAATGAGGCTAGCTAGTAATGGATTGCAATATAATGCTGGAAACCCAAGTTCAATGTCTAATCCCCATCCCTCATTACTGTGGCTAGCAGGGAATGGAAGGAATGCAGTGGAGGTAACAGATTCAGCCTATAGATGGAATATCTCAATCATCTGACAGAGCCCTTTCTGGGTAGTAAGAAGTAGTGGCCTGAAACTAAATCATTGGAAAGACTAAAGTGCTTCAATTCTTAAAGCCATACTAGGTTCATCTGTGAATGCGTCACACCTTGTATGCTAAACAAGGTCGGGCATGGTCAGAGACTTTAAGGGAAACATCCCAGGAAATACCACTGCACTACAGGAAATGTTGTTGATGAGCCATTCCCCTGGAGTTCACAATGCTCCAATGCCCCAGCTTGGGACTATGAAGGGGGAAGATGCTGATGTTTGGGTGAGATTTAAAACTATGTTCCTGATCTGTGTGGGCATCAAATAGCTCATGACACTTTTTTGCAGTAGTGTGTGTGTGTGTGTGTGTGTGTATGTAGGGATGTTAATCCTGGTGTCCTGGCCAAATCCATTTGGGATAATTACAATCTTCCTACAAAAACTACATCTACATCTTCAAATGGGTATGGTATTATTTTTCACTTGCTGTTCTACATACTGTCACATTCCACCCCAGAAGTAGCTGCATTTTAGTATTGGGTGAAATTATCAGTGTAATTTCTATAGTTTATATATCACTTTGTAAAGTAATTTGAGATTCTTTGGGTTCAGAGGCCCTCTGTAAATATAAGATCTGGGCCTGACAAATCATTGCATATTCTTGTTTTATGCAGGTGTAACTCTAGTGAAAAACTGGAGTAATGCACTGGTGAATCAAGCCCAGTGTTTTCATGATGATGAAACTGGATTTATTTTTAAGTTGCAAAATAATGCTTAAAATACAAGGTAAATGAATTACTGGTAATTTTCTACTGGCACAGACTCTGAATCAGAAGATTATTTAATTAATGAAGCCCCATCAGTCATTTCACACCTCTTCAACCTCACTGATGATTTAACCACAAATGTTGCTAATTGGAGCCTGTGCATCAGCCACTGCATCATTACTCTGTGAATGATTGTGATGTTGCAGCTGAAGTGGATGATAAAAAAGGGCCGTTGAGATCAGTCCCATTTTCTCTGTGGATTTGATGAAAGATTCAGTGGGTGTACACAATACTTCAGGAGGCATACAAAGAAAAACTACTCAGCTGGACTGCCCCCTCTTCTTGAGCACAGAGGTAAACACTGCTTGTGATCTCATTCTTTCCTTGCTGAACTCTGACTACCTTCTCAGTACTGAGAGTCTTTTCCAGAGGTGTCCTTTTATTCAGCTGTCAGTGATACTATAAAAACTGTCAGGATGCCCACTATAATAGGAAGCCAGAAAAAAGAGCTGGTTGGCTGAACAATATCTTGATAAAACATAGTGGATTCATTCTTCCAGACTCTCTTGTCATTCCTTAAGATGTAATATTTGCTTCTTCTTTCGGCTAGACATAAATCTCAAGGTTGAGGTCATAAAGTAGATTTACTGGACAATGAATTAAAAGTGATGTTATAGTTTTAGACACAGAACTATATTGAGAAAGATCTGCAAGTGATGCAAATTGGTGTAACTCCATTAAATCAATAGAACGAGGCTGATTTACACCAACGGGAGAGTTGGTGCAAATTTTTTATCTGACCACTATATACAGAGACTAAAGCCCCAAGCAAGATGCTCTGGGTAAGTGTGGCTAAAGGATGGACTCCCAAAAGCCATACAGAGACACTAAAATACTGGTCACAATTTTATTTTCAGCCAAATCTCTATCTGGATGAGCTGGTACCACTCTTTTACAAAATAATGATGGAAGGACACCCACACATAAAGTCCCACTGAAACTAATTATTTATTTCCATATAAATCCTCTCATCCCCAACCAAACCAAAACAGGCTTTTATTATGTTTGGACTGCTGGACTGGTGATCAAACTAGTCAATGTATCAAAGACATAGGGCATACAGTGGTGCTTTCCTAGTATGGTCTTCAGTTCTAGTACCTGAAGAGGCAACATGCATGTAAAACCTCTGACCAATTTCTGGTTATGGGGGGATTAGAAGTTTAAAAAGTAAAATAGAATATTTCTGGAACCAAAAGAGAACAAATTCCAGCAATACACCCCAAATCATGCCCAGTTAGCGCATACCCAGATACAGTCCGCTCTGCCCATGGCAAGAGAAATCTTGTTGTTTCTGGCAAGAAAGACACAGATCAGGTCAGTACAGCATGCAGTGATGAGTTGTTCCCAGCTACTTTCTTCGGCAGTAATGTGCTCACTACTGTGGATGCTGTCTTGTTGAATTTGGGCCAAGCTAGCCACCCAGGCCCCATTCTCTCCTTGTGCTCACATTGAATGCTACATTATGTGATTTGAGAGATGCAATAGAGAGATAGATACTGAACTCTTTTATGATACAGTGGGGTATCTACTTAATGCCCACATAATTTGTGTGCTGAATCTTCTCTCTTTGTACCCTTCCCCATCCTTACTTACCTGTGCAGACCCAGAGAGCATTTAACCCTCTCTGTTTAATTTGAAAAATAAAAGAGGACTCCATGATATTGTAAAACATGTCTTGGAACATGTACAATACTGGAACATATCAGGATTATGCTGTTCATATGTATGTTTTGAATGTACAAAATACTAATGTTCAACATGAAACAGAAACATCCTACATTAGCTATTGAAAGCTAAAGAATCTGCATTCAGATGTCAATCATTTTATCTAGACTATCATTGGGGGAGGGATAGCTCAGTGGTTTGAGCATTGGCCTCCTAAACCCAGGGAGCTCAATCCTTGAGGGGGCCATTTAGGGATCTGGGGCAAAAATCTGTGAGTGATGGTACTTGGTCCTGCTGTGAAGGCAGGGGACTGGACTCAATGACCTTTCAAGGTCCCTTCCAGTTCTATGAGATAGGTATATCTCCATATATCTATTTTGGGGGAGGGATAGCTCAGTGGTTTGAGCATTGGCCTGCTAAACCTAGAATTGTGAGTTCAATCCTTGAGGGGGGGGCATTTAGGGAACTGGGGTAAAAATCTGTCTGGGGATTGGTCCTGCTTTGAGCAGGGGGTTGGACTAGATGACCTTCTGAGGTCCCTTCCAACCCTAATCTTCTATGATTCTTGCTAAACTTCTTTTAAAAAGACTTTGTGCAGCCAGCAAGTTACATTTTTGAGGTCACAGGGGAGGTATATAAATACAGGGGGGAGGGATAGCTCAGTGGTTTGAGCATTGGCCTGTTAAACCCAGGGTTGTGAATTCAATCCTTGAAGAGGCCACTTAGGGATCTGGGGCAAAATCAGTACTCAGTCCTGTTAGTGAAGGCAGGGGGCTGGACTCAATGACCTTTCAAGGCCCCTTCCAGTTCTAGGAGATAGATAGGTATATCTCCTATTATTTAAAAATTTTTTAAACAGCCCAAACCCAAGGTCCTTCCTCAATAAAACTATATTTTAAGTCTTCAGGCATTCAGATACCTGGTGACTGACGTGGTATACATGACTTGATGGATAGACAGATTTCAGTGTGAGCTTTGCCTGAATAAAGACCACAGGATTTGGCTCTGTACTGAGGCATACATACCCAGCACTGACAAGGAGGGAGTTAATGAAGCCTTTAGAGCCAATTAGCCCAAACTTGCTACACAGATGTCAGCTGTGGAGAGGGGGCATTAAAAGGAGATGGCCTAGCACAGTTTAGGTTTGACTGGGAAGAAGAGCAGAGCGCTTTCATTCTCCCTCTGGTATAGTTAGTGTCTGAGCCAGCTTACTGTCTCGATGAGCACTGATAGAGGGAGGGACTGACCAAAGGAGTGCTGTCAGACAACAGGACGTAGGTAGAAGGGCAGGAGTCTGCTGAAGACTCATTGGATGACACTGTTTTGAGTTCTTAGCTTTTTAAATGTGGGGTCTGGAAGGGGTGGGTCGCAAGTGTGCCATAGCCAGAGATCTAAAGCACAACTGCATTGTGCCCTCCAAGAGGTGGTGACTGTTAGAGACCCTATTACAAAGTAAGTAGTGCCATATTGAGT
Organism: Mauremys mutica; assembly: GCF_020497125.1. Taxonomy (NCBI): domain Eukaryota; kingdom Metazoa; phylum Chordata; order Testudines; family Geoemydidae; genus Mauremys; species Mauremys mutica. Next base: position 83,538,859 of record NC_059076.1, on the reverse strand, counting down.
CACAAGGGGGAATCGTGCAGGTGGGCTTTGTCACGGGCTCAAAAACTACAGGAGCACTATTTACAATCATGCATATAATGACTATGCCTATCATTTTACATCTTCTGGGAGGCATCTACTTAAGGCTGAGGCTGGTGCCCAGTAGGATTTAAGACTTTTTCCACAATTCATTTTCCATCAAAAAGCAATGAATAAGGACAATGTTCATACCACCTAACTTGTTTTGGGTCAGTGGGCTACACAAATAAATAATAATACAGTGTAGTACTGCAATATTGCATGGCCCCATTGCGACGCACTGTACAAATGCAGAATAAAGCTGTGCCCTGGGCCGCAGCCAGCATTTTAAGCAAAGAAGCACTACTAATAGTTTTAGTGTTTCTTATATTTCATGTGGCCTAATAATGCATGATGAGATTCTGCAGTTTCTTCTATAACTTCAAGTAATAACATGAATACTGCAGTTTAACTATTTACATGTAGAAGCAAAATATTAAAGATTTTAACAATGATCACTGTACCAGGGTTTAGTCCTGCCACAATTAATTCCCAGAGTGGTTTGGCATTTGGAAATACATTTACCAGTTCTATTTTTGTAAAAGGTAATGGACTGGATTCAGCTTGTTTACACCATAGAAACCTGATGTAATTCCACTGAACTCAAGGCCGATACACCAGTGTAAAGTCAGAGTATGTGACAGGAAAGCAGCCCTCTGTTGTAGTGCAATTTACTTGGTAGTGCACTGTAATTTCACCTATAAAAACTACACTTCAGTGGATTCCTTTATACTAATGTGTACTACATAAACCAAATGAAATTCAGTAGGAACTGTGCCCCAAATTTCAGTGGCATTTAGGTCCTGAATTTCTATTGACGTCAATGGAGTTAAGTGCCTAAATACCTCTGAGGATCTTTGCGTAGGTGTCTATCTCCATTTGAAAACTTCAGCCATAAAATGTATCTAACTGAGGTGGAGAAGGGAACCTTAAAAGGATTAATCAGTGCCATCAGATTGGTAATGAGCTGGGTTAATGTGAATAGGTGCCCTAGAACTTGATGGGCCAAATGTAAACCTTTGAGCCAAATCCAACTGTGGTGTAACTTCAGAGGTAAATATACCAAACACTGCTCTCAGTTACACTAGGTTCCGTGGTCTGGAGTACCCTGCAAAAAAAGCTTTCAGAAAAGTTTCACCATTGCCGATAGCAGTTCTGTTCCACAAGTGTTAGCGATGTTGGGAGTCCTAGCAAGGATAGATGGGCTGCCACCAGCATGTTAAGCATTGTCATGGTACTTAGAAATACAGCAAAAGGAGCAAAAATAATAAAATATTTTCCTCCAGTCCCTCTCTGCAAGCATAATGGAGGGTGCAGGTATAGGATAGGGAGATCACTGTCTATGGGTACCAATATGGGGAACAAATGTGCTCTTCAATCTAGCAGAGAAGTATAACACAATCCAATGCTTGGAAGGTGAAACTAGACAAATTTAGACTGAAAATAAAGTGTAAACTTTTAACGGAGAGAGTAATTAACTATTGGAACAATTTACCAAGGGCAGTGGTGGATTCTCTGTCACTGACACTTTTAAAATAAAGATTGGATGTGTTTTCTAAAAGATCTGCTCTAGGGATTTTTTTGTGTGGAAACTGTGGCTTGTGTTATACAGGAGGTCAGATTAGATGATTACAGTGGTCCCTTCTAGCCTTGGAATCCATGAATCTATACATGTTGTGCTAATGGCTGGCTTTTGGCAGGTTTATCTACTGCCAGACTACAGCAGGGACTGACACACTCTCAAGGCTCTGATTGGGTTGGTGAGAATATCTGATCGTTCAGGATGTGTCAATGGGTCATCACCCCTACCCCCTCAGTGTTCCTAGAGTCAGAGGGTGGCCTCTGCTCCGGCAGGGGCTCCATATACTCCTGTCTCTGGCATCTTCTAGGCAAGGGACTGCAGCCCACCTAACTCCCATTTGTCACTTCTGGGTTGGGGACCCTCCTTTCTGCCATTCCTCCCATGAAGATTGAGCCTTCCTTGTTGCCTGGGGCAAGCAGTCAGCATATGCCCCCTAATGTAAACAGTCAAATCCAATGATGATCTCAAGTTATGATCCCAGAAGCTGGGAATGGGCAACAGAGGATGGATCTCTTGGTGATTACCTGTTGTGTTCATTCCCCCTGGGGCACCTGGTATTGATCACCATTGGAAGACAGGATTTTGGGCAAGATGGACCTTTGGTCTTACCCAGTATGGCCATTCTTATGTAAGTTAACCAATGTCTTCTCTAGTTAAGAAAGGGAGGAGAGAGCCGAATGAAAATACAAGAAAGCTTTTGCTATGATTCATACGTCACCTCTGCTTAGGGGAGCTGAGCTACTAGGAGCTGGGAGAGCAGATGTTATGAAAATGAAAGGCTGGTAACTGACCTTGTGCTGTTAGCAGAATTCCAGGTCCTAGTTGCTTGGTGGAGCTGCCAGCCTCTTTATTGTTCACCCAAAAGTATCTTGCTCCCAGGGAGGTTTGGTTTTACCTTCTCAAACCAAGCTCTGTCTTTTATTCAAAGATCACTTTGTGGTCATACTGGGGCTTGGACCAGCCCTTTGCTCCGGATGGGCCAAGGAGGGTGCTATAGACTGCACATGAGCAATCCATAGCCTTTTTTCAGGCTGACCTTCACAAGTGTGATGATAAACTGAACACGCTGACTTCAAACAAAGGCATCTGTGATATGAGCAAAGCTTTTGAGGCAAGCCATCTCCTTCAATGGAGAGAAATGGCAAAATCTGGAGAGATGAGGCACATGGGGAAGCAGGGGGAACTCACACACACATACAGAGAAAAGGGTTCATTTAAAGGAGTGGGTGAAAGTTCCTGGTATTGCTGACCCACAGTCTGGCATCAGCATTTATAATGTACAAACATGCTGACTATTCAATAGCAGAATAAGGTGCCTGATCCATGCACAGCTATTCACCATTAGAAAAGAATATGTTTCTCTTGTTTCTCATTTGAAGTTCATAAAAGCCTGTTTAATGTAAAGAATTATTAACTCTTGGCAGAAAATAACAAAGGGGGCATTTTTCTTGCACAGTTTTCCAGTTCACTTTGCCAATACAGAAAAAGGTAGGTCAGTGCTTTCCTTTGCCTCTGACTGTGTGCATAACTTGGGGGCAAAACACTTAAGCTCTCTCTTATCTGTAAAATGGAGATTTTTTTATCAGTTAGGAAAAGGGGTAAATTACTGCACAAATGCTAAATATTTTAAACTTTATTACTAACAGGCAGAAAAATTGTATGGATACAAGCAGTTATTGGTCTTGTAAAAAATCTCTCCCATTAAAGATATTTGGAAAATTATTTTTAGACATATCTAGGTAAAATTAGAGAAGAATGAGCATTTCACTTGAATATATAAAATCCTTGCCTTGTCTATGCTGAGCTTGTATTTTATTTTGAAAAAAATCTGAGTAGATCAGGAGTTGGCTGCTGCCATCTAGTGATGAAATATGTTAATGTGATTTTCTAAATTCAGTGCCTTGCATGGCGGCAGGTTTCCGAGGGGTAGTCGCGTTAGTCTGTATCAGCAAAAACAATGAGGGGTCCTTGTGGCACCTTAGAGACTAATGAATTTATTTGGGCATAAGCTTTCATGGGCTAGAACTAGTCTCTAAGGTGCCACAAGGACTCCTCGTTGTTTTTCGACAATTTTCTAACTCATTTTTTAAAACAAAGTTGCTAGAGATGAGCTGGGTGCATAACCATGATTATAAAATACTGGACCAGAGCCTCAGGGTAAATCACCATGGCTACAGAACTCTGTCTTGATAGCTCTCTAAGACAATTGTATCCAAACATATCAGTTTATGATAAATTTGTATGATCACCTTTTGGACTTTTTTCCTTTTTCCAAGAGCTTTCTCACAAATGACTCCTGACAGGTTCAGCTCTAAAGTTATCTATAATAATCCTATTACTGTCCTCTTATAAACAAAAGTGCTACATTCTATTTCAATAAAAAATCATGCTCCCATTTCAAAAAACTATTTTGAGACATCAGACTCTAGTAGTGAGGGCAAACAGTTGAGAAACAGGAGAATATTTAGAGTCACTGAATAGAACCCAGATTCTCCTCCTTTTGCTCTTGCCACTAATCTTTGGTTTCTACTGGGAATTAAAAAATAGGGAGCTGGCTTTCTCATTTGAGCTAGTGATTCAAGACACTTGCACACTGGTGGTGAGGGATCAGCTTGGCCTACATAAACATGGTGTGTGACCCTTCAGCTGGCCAAGCAAAATGAGGTCCTACACTCAACTTGCTAGCGTTTGTTTGAAATCTGTGGCAAAGCTCCCATTGACTCTAATGATGCAGCAGCAGGGTCTGAATTAGAGACCTAGATGCACCAGCATGGGTAAGGTGGAGTTAGAAAAGAGAAAGGCAGGCCTGAGACTAAATGTGAGGGAAGGGAGAAAGAAACCACAGATGTGGAAGTTGAGGGAGAGGGAGACACACCTTGGCATGTGCTGGATTGAGAAGGGGAGAGAGACCCTAGATGGGGCTGGGGAGAGGGGAATGTGGAGAAGCTATAGGCAGATATTGTCATAATTAACAAATGTTCAAATGCAAATTAACTTTGTTTTTAATATTCCTAACCATCCCTTCTGCTCCTGCCTGTGTTGGCAACCCAATGTGGGAAAGCTGGGTAAGAAAGTTTAGATTTGCTTGGACAAGTATAACTTGCTCAACTAGCACTTTATTAAACAACATACGCAGCCTACCCAACCCATAAGGAAAAAGTACAAAATACATCAGGTGAGGTACTGTAATGAACTCCTCCTGCTCAGCTGGTAGGATCACAAGCAGTGAACGCTACTCCCCTATGAAGGGAGAGGAAATGAAGTTACGTAAATAACTGATGATTGGACTAGGTTAAAAGAAAATACATCTTTGGCTCTCCCATCTGTTACATATGGGAGGCAGGAGGAGGCTGTAAAGATTGTTTTTATTTAAATAATTCGCTTACCTTGAAACTTTCACTTGCTTCTGTTAAGCACTGAAATCAAGGACATCAAAATATTGCGGCAGAACAGCAAGACTGATAACTGCTGTTTAAGGAAGTGGTAACAGCTCCCAGTACAAATTTCAAACAGGGCCCCCTACTGACCAGCTGAGTGACAGATTGGGATTATCTCTCCCTTCATGGCATGATCCTGCACTGTTAAAGTCAATGGGAAGATGGATCATTTTAAACAAGTATATGTTATTAAACGAGCCTTCAATGAAATGTCAGAATATGTACGATCAGTATTACTTATGTGAAAACTTGAATGGTGCTTGCTCTCTTCAAATAGAAATCCTCAATGATCTGAGATCTTCTAAACTATGGTCCTGATCCAGCTAAGCACTTAAGTGCATGCTTAAATTCAGCTGGATTACTCATGGTCTTAAAGTTAAGCATGTACTTAAGTGCCTTGCTGGATTTGGGCCTATCTGTCAGCAAGTCAATGGCAGATAAACAGCTACAGTGTCATGCTAATTTAACAGACATCAGTTAAGAGTCTCTAGGCTAGGGTTTTCAGATGGGCCTCAGGAAGTTAGGCACTCAACTTCAATTGAAATACTACCTTCCTTAGGATCCTTTGAAAATACCATCTCATCTTCTGAGGCACAATATGAATGAAACTGGCAACTCAGGTTACATTGGTTTTTAGTCTGTATTAGGGTGAAATCCTGGCCCTCTGAAGTCAGTGCCAAAATTCCTTTGGACTTCAGTAGGGTCAAGATTTCACCCCAAATGTCTATTTAGCATGTTTCAGGTCTGAGCTAGAAGACTGTAGGTGTGGTTGCATCTTATCTGAAAGGATTCCATGAATGATTGATGGCTGGCTGGTTAACCTATAGAACCCTTAGTTTCCTCTTGAAGGTCTGGTCTTCCCTCAGCTCCACTGGCCAGATCATGATCAACTACTTCATTAGTTAGAGCAGTACCTGACGGCCAGACCTTCAGTGCAAGAGCTTAAGTGTTCTCTCTGGTATGGTCTGCTTCTCGGGGGCTAATTCCTCTGATAGGTGTCTCAGATCTCCATGATAGGTCATTCTGATTGCTGACTCTTCAGGTACTGGCAAACTCTTAATTCTTTATGGGTAGGGCCCTATCAAATTCATGGTCCATTTAGGTCACTTTCATGGTCATAGGATTTTAAAAATCGTAAATTTCATGATTTCAGCTATTTAAATCTGAAATTTCATGGTGTTGTAATTGTAGGCATCCTGACCCGAAAAGGAGTTGTGGGGTGGTTGCAAGGTTATTGCGGGGGAGGGGTTGTGATACTGCTAACCTTACTTCTGCGCTGCTGCTGCCTTCAGAACTGGGCATCTGGAGAGCAGTGGATGCTGGCCAGCAGCCCAGCTCTAAAGGCAGAGGCACTGCCAACAGCAGCACAGAAGTAAGGATGGCATGGTATGGTATTGCCACCTTTACTTCTGTGCTGCTGCCTGCAGAACTGGATCCTCAGTCAGTAGCTGCCACTCTCCAGCTGCCCAGCTTTGAAGGCAGCAGTGCAGAAGTAAGGGTGGCATGGTATGGTATTGACACCTTACTTCTGTGCTGCTACTGGTGGGGCTGCCTTCAGAGCTGGGCACCTGGCAAACAGCCGCTGCTCTCCGGTTGCCCAGCTCTGAAATCAGCGCAGAAGTAAGGGTAGCAATACCATGGACTCCCCCGCCTAAAATAACCTTGCAACCCCCCTGCAACTCCCTTTTGGGTCAGGACCCCCAATTTGATAAACATTGGTCTCCCTCATGACATCTCTACAGTATAGGGTAAAAGCACACAAAAGACCAGATATCACAGGGGAAGACTAGATTTCATGGTCCATGTTGCATTTTTAATGGCTGTGAATTTGGTAGGGCCCTATCTGTGTGTATTAACACATCCTCTTTTGACTCAGTTTTACTTTGTGTTGAAGTTCATTTAATGTATGTACTCTGATTATAGAGGTGCTATGCTTGTAAATCAATACATACATAATCTCAGCAGCCAAAATAGTCATAAAGGGACCTACAAACCCACTAATATTCTTCACTTCCTCATTTACTCCAACCTGTTTGGCCCATCAAACCCTTTGGGAAACAAACATTCCCTGAAGGTCATCATACATTTGTCAGATTTCAGGATTATGGTTAAAAAAACAAGTTATCCGATCCTCTCCAGCTCTCATGGTAAGGGCATCATCCTCAACATCTTGTAGTTTACCCTCTGTATATGATCTACTTATGCCTAGCTCCCTGTTAATCTGGTTGTGTTGACTTGTAACACTTCAGGGAGGTTTCAGTATCAAAGGTGCCTGGAGTTGAGCTGTTGCAATGTAGTAGATGGGATGCCACTAACTTTGTTTTAATTATGGTTCAAGTTGGCATCTTAAATCTTGAACATTGTTTAGACAAGTCCCTAACCTTGGTCAGTCAATCTACTATTTAACATTTTTTTCAAGGATTGTAGGAGTAAGAAGTGATTCCAGAGAGCTAGCCAGATTCCCAGCTCCAAAGGCAGAGCTGCCGCCAGCAGCAGCACAGAAGTAAGATGTGGGGTGGGGGTTGTCACAGCCTGAAATATTTTTTGGGGGGGAGAGGACTAGCAAAAAAAAAAAGTTTGGGAACCCCTGCCTTAACTTAACAAAAGAAAGTGTGAGTGTGTGTGGGGGGAGTTCTGGTCTCAAACGTCATTAATTGAATGTGAGCATGGAGCATCTTGCAACTGTCTTCATTCCTTGTCTCTGGGCTGAAAACACCTGTCCATGTTTAGACACAGCTATCTCTGCATACACAGAGTTTGCTGGAACTGTCAGACATCTGCCGAGCTAGCCTTGTGAGGTAGGGG